>NC_089590.1:86166185-86450419 GCF_019320115.1 Miscanthus floridulus
TTGATGTGAATATGTGATGCGCTTTGGTGACTAAGTAGTTTCGTATAACCTCGTATTTAGCATTTTCTTCAACCTCCAAATGTCTATAGAAAGGGGGAAAAAAAGACGTGGAAAGTTAGAGAAAGAGCAAGAATTGGCACTCCCATGGAGTGACGGCCCATCTTCTGCTGGGCCAGCCTAGCATCAATCGCTGTGAGGAGTGAATGGCACTCTCAAGGCGGGCCAGGCCCAATTCGCGTCGCGCAGCCGCGGCCGCACAGCAGAGTGCGCAGTGAGACAGTCGAGTTCGGAGGCTAGCAGTTTTAGCACCACCTCGCTGCTCTAGCTCAGTTTCAGTCTAGGGAGAAGCATAAAAGGAGGGCCAGGGCAGTTTCGAGAAGCAAGCAGCTGCGCGTTGACACAGAGCGAACTATTCTTCGCCTTTTACTAAGAATACGTATGTGTGCGCCGCAAATAGCAGCATACGCCAATTTTTGGAGGGGATTTCTCCTTTTTTGGAGGGCTCCCGCAATTCAAATAAAATTTGTTTTCTAAGTATAAAAATAAAAGTTGTTAAATGAAATGTGTATTTTCAGAAGTTAAAATGTTAAAAATTAAATATAAAAAGGTTAAAAATTAAATATGAATAAAGTAAAATGTAAAAATGTTTAATAGTAGTTAAAATGTTAAAAATTAAATATAAAAAGGTTAAAAATTAAATATGAATAAAGTAAAATTTAAAAATGTTTAATAGTTGTCTTTTTTTAAATAAATAATAAAATAAAATATAAGTTCTCTGCAGTAAGAATGTTTTGGAAAGATCTTTAATGGTACGAGTGTCAAAAGTTAACGTATGCTAATCCTGCAGGCTATGTTCGGTGAAGTTTGCAGTTCAAAACTGTACAGGTCCAGAGTTTTTGGAGTTCAATTGCTTTCCTTAAGCTATTATATAATATCCGTAAATAATATTTGTAGTGGTGCAATCTAGAGTTTTCTCTCTGCCCAATTTATTCAACGAGGCAAAAATTATAGTCAATAAAAGTCACTAATATTTACTAAGTTCAATTATCACTTTATTCACCTTGACCTCTTGTAATATGACCACTAACCTTTTGTATAATAATACAGTTGTCGGAGAGATTATCACCCTGTTTGTTTTGTGCTTGTTTGGCTTATATAGCCGTACTTTTTCAGCCAACAAACAGTATTTTCTCTCACACTAAATCAGCCAACGGTATTTTTAACTATGGCTTATCATAAAAAAAAAACGAACAGTACTTGAACTCTGGACTACTTTATGGTTGGTTCTTGCATCAGGAATAACTATACTGTGTGCTTGAGTGGCACAAACAGGACACAAAGAGCATACTCCATGTAAGTTGCTGTAAGCAGCTGTATTTAAAATGACGTTTACACATATGCAGGCAGGACATTGTTTTGATGTTCCTCATCACAAGTTATTCTGAAAAGTACTCTAGAAGATATGGGTATGATCGAAGATTGCAGGGAATTAATAAAGCCTTTTGCTGGATGGTATATAACTGCTAAATTATATAGATTATCGCTGCGCAAGCATCTCAACTGATGGTATGGAGCCGTGTCTATTCAGCTGGTGCATCTCTTCGTGGTCAAATTTGAGCATTCCATTTGGATCAAAATATCCCATTAGATTTAGTGCCATATCAGTAGCTTAGATCTCTTCATAGGATTGTGCTGGTGTAACACTTGGTCCAATCCAGTGCGCCGCGCTCCTGTTTCCTAGTTGACAGGTAGAAACCTTTGTACATGCATCTCCAATGTTCCGAACGAAACACTCAAACAGGCCATTTGATTTCATTCACAACTGACGATTTACGCTGGGGGGGGGGGGGGGGGGGGGGGGGGGTGTGGGGGGGACAAGCAAAAGGGAACCCAATGACACAAAACCAGAGGTGGTCTCAGTTTGTTGTTTTGCCGTCTCTATTATCCCCTCCGGTTACCTCATATTCCTCATCACTAACAGGCTTCTGCTCCAAATCCGCCTGCAATGTGATGCTGTCGAGATAGAACCCTGAAACAAAATGAAGCAATCAGAAGTCAAGGCATTTCAGCGACAAATGAAGCAGTCCATTTTCTCAAAAGACAGAAGAACCCACGGAGATTTCCCGGCTAGTGTTGACATGGCCAAGTATCTGTGTCTTATATAAACAAAATAAATATAAATGGGGTTCAAGAAGATGAAGATTACCGTCGAACCGGAATGAGCAATAATGGCCCCCCTTCGCTTCCTCTCTTCCTTGGATCTCAGTGATTCCACCGGTGTGTACACCTGCAAGCCACCATGTCGTCGTCTAGTAAATTACCAAAATCGATAGCAAAATCAGCAGTCCGTCGCAGACACAGAACGCCACGGCGGGCAGACTTACCTCAGGCATCCGATGAGGCGCAATGAGCTCCGAGACGAGCCTTCGCTGATCCTCCGCGCGGCGCTCCCACTCCGCCGCCGCTCGCTCCATCGTCCTCGTCGCGGCTCTCCATCTCCCGTTCCGTTCCCGCTCCCGCCGCCGCGCGGAGCCGCCGCACGCCGCTTCCCGAGCCTTCTTCGAGCTCCTCCGCCAGCGACCCTCTGCCACCCCCCGCCGCAACAGACACGCCGCACTGGGCCTCACCGGCACCGGACAGCGGTGAAGGCAAAGCCGCCGGCCTCGTCCCCGCCCCTTTGGATGAGCTTTGGGCTTTGGCGCAGCAGCAGCAGACCTTCCTGACCAACCCCTGGACGCCGCCACGCTTGGTGTCCCGCTGTTGTAGCGGCCGCCGACCGCGGCGCCGGCAGCTACGGCCAGGCCACCGCATTTCGCCTCCATCCCCATCAGCCTTAGGCTTCGAATGAATCTCAATTGGAATGATTTGATTGATTGGTAAGGAAGGAAGGAGGCGTCGTTGATGACGATTTTATTTGTTGGGATTGGAATCTAGTGGGTTGCGGGATTCGAATTTGAACTAGCAAGGCAGGAGAGCGAGCGATGGGGGTGAAATAAACTGTCTAACGGCTAGTAACTTTGTCAGCGGAGTGTGGGGTGTGTGTGTGTGTGTGGGTGTGGGGGGGGGGGGGGGGGGGGGATGGACGGTTAGGCCCTCCACAATGTGCGCTTGAGTGATGTCAAAAAGAAGAGAGAGAAGATTCTAAAGTCTCCATTGCAGCGAGTGGATCCAACTCCGAGCAATGCCAAAAAAATTAGAGAGCGGCGCAACTAGTTACACCGGTGCCGATTTGTGCTGTGGAGAGAGAGAGCGCAGCGATAGGGAGAGGAGCGTGCAGCAGCTTTTAGCTGTAAAGTAGCATGCAACAGTCTTTTTAGGCACCACTAGCGATACCACCACACTGCAACTAGAAATTGGATCAGACATCACAGCAACGTGGCTAGCTTCTACAGTTTCAAGCTCCACTCACACTGTGGAAGACCTTATTATGCGCCTTCGAACATGGTTTAGGCCCTCCACAGTGTGTTGCTAAAGTGCTGTCAGGAAAGGAGAGAGAAAAAGTAAGCATCGCTCCTACCACTGTGGGGGTGCTGCCAACTCTTGAATGACGCCAGGAAAAACTAGAGTGGTGAAAGTACTTATGCCGGTTCCAACTTCTTTAAATATTATAAAATTACTGTATAAGTAGTTGGCAGTTGAGCCTTCAAGAGGGCAACGGTCACATGACGATGAATATTTTATTAAAGTTGTAGGTTCCATGTACGAAGTGGCACCGGTTCTATCTTTTTGACACACTATAGCTCTCCTTGCCTGATGCTTAATTTGCTGTAGCTGGACCCACATTTTTCCTGGCCTCGCTACCACATCGTGGACGGCCTTACGGGATAGGCGGGTCTCGCAGTCAAGCAGTGCGGGTGCGTTGCTGCAGTGCCGGTGTTGGTGATGAGCTGACGACCAACTTTCGCTTGGATTTGGGGGCTTTTGACGATGTGCTCCGGCAACTGGTGTGTCAACTGGCGGGTTGGGCCGCTTTCGGGTTCGAATTGAATTTGTTCCCAAAGGTAAAAAAAGAAAAGAAAAAGGAAAGAAAAGAGTAGAGGAGCTCGTTTGATTTGGGGATCAAGTAGAACTGGAGTATACAGGACGGCGTGTTTTTAGTTTTTTAAACATGAAATGATTTCATGTCTTTGTTTAGTAGTGTCGGATGTATAAACTTTGACAATATAGATTTGCGTATTGTGCACAAGGAATCAGGAGGGTATGTTCAGTGGAGTTTGCAATTCAAAACTTTATACTGATCGAGACTATGGTGTAAAATTTGCCGTACGCCTGTTGGCTGGCTTTTGGTCACCGCATATGTACACAAATTGGTATTCTGCCGCAGTGCAACAGTTGCGCTGACAAATGTGACGGAATACATGATTTGAAACTGATGAAAGTATTTTGCATAAAAACCACATGGCTTGTATAAAAAAAAATAGGTTCATGTAACCGATTACATGAATGTGCAGGCTAGGACGTTTGGTACACAGGTTCGACCTTTCGACGTGATCATGAGACTGATCCTAAATTGCACTAGACTACTAGAGTGCTAGCTTTGGATCTTTGTACACTGTTGACTTTGCCATCATATCCATCCCCGTTGCTTCAAAAAAACATACAATTGCTCTCCTTGAACTTGAGAGCCATTGTGAGACAGCTTTGGACAAATCATCGCTAAACTAGACGTATCTGGGAGGGCATTGCAATTTGGTTAAGCAAGCTGCAGCTGCGACCTTCCGCCTGGGTGCCAGGAGACTCAGTATACACTTGGTGGGACAACATGGATCGTACACCTTCGACGGTGAGACAAGGTCTTCGCTCAATCATCATTCTCGTTTGTTGAGAGGTGTGGAAGGAAAGAAATGCAATAATCTTGGAGCACAAGAAATCCGCGACAGCGCGGCTTCTCCAAAAAAATCAAGGATGAGGCGAGTCTATGGGCAATGGCAAGAGCAAAACATGTTTCTAACTTATTTTTGCACGCTTGATGTAAGCTGCTTCTGAGATGAGGGCTTTGGAGTTGTGGTTTCGTTTTGTACATTTCTATATATGGTTGTACAATGCCTTTCTTGGCTCCCTCTTTTTAATATAATAGGCAGCTCTCCTGCCGGTTCCGTTTCAAAAAAAAAAAAACGAAACCTGCACCACAAAACAGAGTAAATATATGTACTGTGACTTAAATTTGTATGACTGAGAACTCAAATGGGAACTATCTGAGCTTATTTCTGATTCAAGCAAATATCAACCAATATATAGCTGTTCATTCCAGATAACTCAACTAAAGATGAACAAGTGACACCCTGGTCAGTGGGGATCCTGTTAGACTATACACAGACCACGCTCTGAATCTATTGCCAACCCTGTTCACTTTACAGACCGCACACCAACAGTTCTGACTTTAAACTTGTACTGTGGCAGCTCATCTTCTTCTTCATCGTCGTCATCTTCGCTTGAATCGTCTTCAACTTTGTCCCATTTTGAGTAATCAAGGCCTGAGTGGCCCTTTGGTTTTGGGATGGCCTCCCATCCCTGGGGTTTTGAAGGCAGAGCGGATGGAACCTCAGCCTTTTGAGATTCAGTTGTAGGTTTTCTATCGAGAATCGGTCCAGTTGAAGGTTTGTTCTTGACAGCCAGTTCAGTTGCAGGTTCATCAGGCTTAGCGATAGAAGTCTGAGTCTTCTGACCTTTTGGAGGAAGTTCTTCCTTTTCTTCTTCAAGACAAAGAGACTCCTCTTCACACTCAGGAATTGGGGCTAGTGACTTCAAAACAGTACAACAGATGGGCAATAAAATAGGTCAGTTAAGTACACAAGGCACAATTAGGTGAGGATGTCAGGGAGGTGAACCAAAGTGAATTAACGAAGGGAGCGAAAACTAAAATCATACTAGCTGTGTCTTCAATCGTGCCTGCAGGTTCTGGTATACTTCATACGACGGATTTATCTCGATGAGCCTGTTGACATCAAATAGAGCTGACTGATAATCTTTCAGAGTAACGAGAGTCTGTGCACGTAACATCAGAGCTCCGGCATGCTCCGTATCCAACTCAAGGACAGATGTACACTCTTGTGCTGCCTGTACCAGATATCACAAATGGAGAATTTAGTGTTAGAAGCAAAAATGATAATATAGAAAAGGGAACAATAAGTGATGCCATGATGCCTGCAGTACCAGATGATTCCAGAGGAATGCAGACTGCTATTTTCAGGGTCAATATAAATAATAACTATGGCCCCTTACTAGCTTTCATAGTCGATCATCCATTAATCATTTGGCCGTCCCTCAAATTTCAGGTGCCCAAATCAAGGGAATCATTTGAGTAGGGCCATTCATAAATTTTAGGTGCCCAAATCAAGGGAATCATTTGAGTAGGGCCATTCATAAATTTCAGGTATCCAAGTCTCTCTCTTTTTTTTTTCCTCCAGATATCGTGCCTAGCATGTTTTCTAGTACTTTTGCTATTTTTGGTAAGGCAACAGCAAACAAAACATAAGCGCTGCATCCTCTCAAGTCGATTCCAATCAATCTAATGGACTCAGTTGCGTCTTAGAACACAAATTTTACCAGCAACTGAGATAAATGCGGAGAGATCACCATAATAAGCAAAAGCTAGACTGAACATTAGAGGAGCTTGGACATAACAAATTAACAGTATCACTACCTGCACACAAATGCCTAGTGTCACAAGTCCCCCTTAAAGAATGGAACCCATCCACAATCCAAATTGAGCATTCATATTGTTCCTTAAAGAATGGAATCCATCCACAGTCCAAATTGAGCATTCCAATTGTTGTACGACGACCAGAAAACACAATCTATCTATGAGACCAAAATCGCAGGAGCCCTGAACCCAGCAGCAAACAGGACATGGACACCTGTATGGCTGAAAAAAATCGATCCTTTGTACCAAAACTGACACTTGGGAAGCACCAAAGGGACGCCCGTCCCCCGCAGCCACCACCGAGGCGAAGTCAAATCGAAAGCAATAACGCAATCCGCCAAGGAAAGCAACCCAAACCCAGAGCAGAGGGAGCCAGGAGCGGGACCTTGTGGAAGTCGTGGAGCTTGAGGTAGCAGGCGGCGCGGTTGCTGTGGAGCGCGATGCGCTGCGCGGGGCCCCGCGCCGCCGCCAGCGCGGCGGAGTAGAGCTCCAGCGCCTCCCGGTGGCGGCCGCCCCGGTAGAGCCCGTGCGCCCTCTCCACCGCCTCCGCGCCCGCGGCAGCCCCCGCCATCGCCCGCGCGAAGAATCCGGGGACGAATGAATCGGAGATGGGATTTGGAATCCGGGGGGATAATCACGAGGGGAGGAGTGAGATGAGACGACGACGGAGCGGAGGGCCGGAGGGGAGATTTTGAATGGGGGTGGTCGGGTGGATGCCTCTGGACAGTTGCGGGTTGTTGGGTTTTGCTGCCCGCGACCGCGCGAGGAACACGACTCCAAGCTCACCGGGGCCTGGGGGTTACCTTACCTGTACCAATTGACGGATTTGCCCCCTTCTTTTCGTTAAACCTTGAACCTTCCGAGCTTCCTGGATGCCTTCCCATGCACAGGAGAAATGTGTGTACAGATGTTTTGCATGTTTACTCTTACCTAGTATTTAGCGCGTGTTTAGTTGGAGTTCAAAATTCCAAAAGGTGCTACAGTACCTATCACATCAAATGTTTATGGCCCGTGCATGGAGTATTAAATGTAGACGGAAAAAAAACTAATTGCACAGTTTGGTGGGAAATTACGAGACGAACGTTTTAAGCCTAATTAGTCCATGTTTGAACACTAATTGCCAAATAAAAACGAAAGTGCTACAGTAGCCCCAAATTCCAACTTCCTGGAACTAAACACAGCCTTATTTTCACCGACAAGAAAAGTAACTTTGATTCACAAAAGGTGGTTTTTATATAATTAAGGAGTGTGCACAGTGCACTATTTAAATCATGCGCCTATTTTCTAGTGGTATGAACATATCTACTCAGGTTTGAGTCTTACATCTGACATGGATACGATCGTGTGCTTCTAAATTTATTGTATGAAGTAGTGTTATCTATCTATAGATGACGTGGTCGTTGATAATAGAGAAAACCCCCTATTTAGCATCGGAAGATGACATAGTCTTTTATTTAACATCCAAAGATAAACCTTTTCCAATATTACATCAATAGCATCACCGTTATATTTGGCATCTAACACCGTCAACTGCGAGCGGAAAAAGCCATTTTAGCCTTGTTTCATGTGTAGCCACATTAGGCCTTGTTTGGATGCATGCGTATCCACCGCAATCCATGTGTTGGAGTTGAATGGAATGGAATTTAGTTTAATTACACCACAATCCACTTCAACACAAGTGAATTGAGATGAATACATGCGCATCCAAACAATGTCTTAATATGTTATAATATATTTTATTGCACCAATTTTTTTATACAGTCCTATTTTTTCAGATTAAACATTTTTTTTACCAATATGATTTTTTTGGCCCATGAATATTTTTTTAACATTAGCAATTTTTTGCATAGATTATTTATGGCGGTGCAATTTTATGCAGCTTGATGTATGTTTGGTACTTTGAAACAAATGATCATTGTCCATATAATTGTACTGCCATAAATAATTTGCGCAAAACAAAGTTGTACTGCCAAAAAAATATTCATGGTCTAAAAAAAATTACTGTAAAAAATGTTCAATGTAAGAAAAGAGAAAGTCTATCTTTTGACTCTAAATAATTAGCCATACTATATTCCGATACTAAACAAGGAATTTTCTCTCGATAATAAGACATTATGGGTTATTTCATTGGTGTTAAGATCCGATGATTTAATCTCAATGTTTTTCATCATAAAAATAGAGTATAAGCACGTGTATTTACAGGTGTGAAGTGAACGTACCTAAACGTTACTGTGTTAACTAACTTCTGTTTTGAGATAGAAGAGTGCATATTGTGGGTCTGTTGAGCTGCCATTGCTGCACCTGCTGCTGCAAGCTGTGGCTGCAATTTGATCTCTGATGTTATTGTAGCAGCAAGCTGCAGCGAACACCCCCCTGGTCCCGTAGTCTGTCGGTTGTCACGGATGGACGGAAATGCTAGCTGTCGTTGAGCGCGGTTGATCCTACCGTTTGTTGTTAGCTAACGGTCCTCAGCATGCTTAGCTGCTAACACTGATCGTGGTCTCCCCGTCACGAACCACCTGATCGATTAGCCCATGTGACTTTATTATTTTTTTAAAAAAAGAAGAAGTAAAAATCAATGACCTTAACAATCAAAAGGGGTGGGAATGCATGCACCACGTTGCACAGCTAATCAACCTGTTCGTTTCAGCC
Organism: Miscanthus floridulus; assembly: GCF_019320115.1. Taxonomy (NCBI): domain Eukaryota; kingdom Viridiplantae; phylum Streptophyta; class Magnoliopsida; order Poales; family Poaceae; genus Miscanthus; species Miscanthus floridulus. Next base: position 86,175,481 of record NC_089590.1, read on the forward strand.
GGGGCTTATCAGCCATGGTACAATGTTTTTTTTTCACAACAAACCAGCACCGGTCGAGCTTATCAGCCCAGAAATCAACCAGGGAATAGGCTAAATATATATACCGTCATGGCGTGATTCACACACTTGAATATATCTCTCTGATATCAGAGGAGGGGGCGAGACATGCGGTGAGGAAGAGGAACAAAACAGAAAGAGAAAGGCGTACGTGTGATGGAGCCGTGTGCCGGAACCGGAAAGGTCAGCCGGACACGGTACGCCCATTCTCAGCAGGGAATACGACGATGACATACATACTAAGCACCTGCACCAGCCACGTGATGCATGCCGAATTCAACAGGTACATTACGTATCCCTTGGAACCTTAGTCGGGGGCCTACACTCTCCATTGCTGGTAGACGTGTCACGCGGCTACCAGCAAGCAAGGCGAGGCAGGCCTGGCGCCGGCCCCATTCTTGACGGGGGCGAGGACGAACCACCGCCACTGAAAGGAACGCTTGCCATCCATCGTACGCGACGCGACGTCCTAAAACCTCCTGCCATTTCAGAGTGCGTGTGCCTTCCAAAACAAATCTGCTGCCTCCACAAAAGCAAATTTCTCCGAAGATCATCCATGCATGTACATAGCTGTAACTGTATGCCACATGCATGCTCCGCCAGGGGCCAGGCCTTCACGTTTTTGCGGCTAGCTGTCACCTGCCCTCATCGATGATGGAGGTGAAGAGCGGCGACGGGACCACGGGCGTCAGGTCCCCGGGCTCCGGGCTCGCCTGGACGCCGCCGCCGGACGACGACGACCCCACCTGGCTGCTCGTGAAGCTGCCGCTGACGTCGGCCACCTTCACCTGCCACTCCGTGATGTAGCTCGGCTTCGCCACGTCCTCGGTCGTGTCGGCGTCCCCGGTGAGCATGGCCACCACCCTCGACATGGACGGCCGCTTGTGGGGCGAGCCCTGCGTGCAGTGGAGCGCCACGCGGATCACCCGCAGCACCTCGTACCCGTCGTACTCCGTCAGCTTCGGGTCCACGAACTCCAGCGGCCGCCCGTTCTCGTACAGTTCCCACACCTGAAACGTAGTACGATTTAACGATTTATTTAGGACGATGCTGCGTTGCAGTACAGTCTCTCCACATTCTCTGATATCAAGAATTTCTAGTGACAAACGGGAGTTCAGCTTATGGTATAATCAAATTTCACTCTGATGATCTTACCCTTTCAAATATATAGGTCCTGTCTTCCTCCATCGTATTCTGATAGTTTGATTCACCAGCAACAATCTCCAACGCGACCACGCCAAACGCAAACACGTCAACCTTCTCGGTCATATGCCCTCTCATGGCGTACTCAGGTGCGAGATAACCACTAGATGATACAGCCAAAGACAACCAAGAATTAACCAACTGCCATTAGCTCCATCACATTTGCTAATAATAATACACCATGCATTATACCCAAAGGCGAGATGAAAAATATACTTACAACGTGCCGGCAACTTTTGTGCTGACGTGAGTCTTTTTGTCATCGTAGAGCTTGGCAAGGCCAAAATCAGAGATCTTAGGGTTAAGATCGGCATCGATCAACACATTACTGGCCTTTATGTCCCTGTGCACAATGCGGACGGTCGACTCCTCGTGGAGATAAGCTATACCTCTTGCTATGCCCAAACATATCTCAAATCGTGTTGGCCAGTCTAGATTCAAGCTTCCCTTTCCTGAATATGAAAGTTTAAACATATTGAATTTCTGCATTAGAGATGCACTCTTTGTCATACGAGAATGGGTGAAGTCATACCAAACAACGCATGATCGAGGCTTCCGTTCTCCAGGTACTCATAGACCAACAGTGGTGTCTTGCTCTCAAGGCAGCAGCCATACAACCTCACGAGGTTACGGTGCTGCACTCGAGAGATGGTTTCTATTTCTGCAGCAAACTGCATCTTTCCCTGATTAGAGGATTGGGAGAGCTGCTTCACTGCCACCACTCTTCCATCACTCAACTTACCCTGCAAGAAAGTTGCACTTATATGCAAGGTATTCCATAACTCAGTGCAAGGTTTTGCTTCACTTGAAAAGCATCAGTGTATGGTAAATGTCATAGCATGACTTTTCTGTCTCTATCCAGATCATCAGGAAGCAACATTTAAGCCTTCATAAGTTCACACATTGAACACAAATCCAGTTCTATATATACTAGATAACTAGAAAGACAAACCTTGTAAACTGATCCATATCCTCCTTCACCAAGTAGATTACTAGAAGAAAAGTTTTCTGTAGCTGACCTGAGCTCACTGTAACTGAAGACATTTGGCCTTCCAACTATTGTATACAATTCTGCAAGGTTCGAAATAGCTTGTTAGCTACTTTCTGTTTGCAGACAATCACACACTGTGATATTAGTATATCAAGTACCTTCTAGCTCTAACAATAGCTTTCTCCTTTTCTGACACCATAAGAAGATTCCGGCCAGTGCGATCAATGCAAAAACTGAAACACCAACTACAACTCCAACAATCACACCAGTTTTACGGCTGCTCTTGCTGTCTGCAGAACTACGCACTGTAGGGATGAAATCTGAAGAAGAGTTCAGTTAGTTGAGCATTGAAAACCTTATATAAAACAAAATTGAGAAGTAATACACAATATTTACAATAGTTACAATTCCACCAAGTAATAAAGAGGATAATGTGCAATTTCAGCTCTTATCATGGGTGTTCTATGTTCTGCTTTTGGTTTGAAATGGCATAAATTCAACTCAATCTAGGCCCTCAACCGCCAACTTATAGTTATATATGCAGGTACAGCTGTACAACATCATAAACATACCGTGCCGAAAAATTTCCATGTTCTAATTCTTCTATTAAAGATAACAGTTTTTTCATCCAAATTTAAAATTTCACATCATGTATACCACACTGACGAGTCTATTTTTTGTGACTACACTAGTATGCATTGATTGATACTTCAAAATGTCATTTGGGCAGTATAACTGCAATTTAGAATGAGTTTAAGTTCAGGTGAGTACTTGGAGTTGCACTCAGGGCTGATATTGCAGGACCATAGTATCCCTTATAAGGAATGCAACAAGTGCCCTTGCCAGCCCAGAAGAGATGAATCTCAAGGAAGTTTTTGGTTACTGGAACAACATACTGCTTCTTAACAGCAGTAAAAGATTTCCCTCCTGCTGCCTTTCTAATGTCAAAGTTCTGCTCCTTGCGCTCTCCCTAAACAAGCATGCAGTATCAAGCACAAAAGTCTATATCTAGAACAAATCATATGATTCAAAAGCATCAGATGCCAGCCAGATACAAGTTTGTAGCTACCTGGACATAGATATCGAAAACCCTCCTCCCTCTGCTTCTCCAAGACTGCATGTCTGGAAAGTCAACCTCTGCATCTGCAAATTGAAGTGTGACTGTGTAATTTCCATTCTCAAGTCCAATGCCATAGTATCTCAGAGATGATGGTGACATCCTTGCTGTTTGGAAGAGTGCAGAGTCTAGGGTGTTCTCGAACTGGCGTGAACAGTAGATGATGTAACTTCCATTGGGTGCATCTGCATCCAAGAATAGTCCCACGCTGCTAACACCCCATGTAGGTGCACCCGCAACGTAGTATGATGCGGCTCTAAGGTTGGCATTGTCAGCCTGATAGATGGAATTATCTGAACCTGATATTGCTCTACTACCACCAGAGTCCGCCGCAAGGGAGGCAGCTGCATCCAATTTATCAGAATAGTGTTTATGCAATTGCAGATCCAATATTACAAAATAGATACATGCTCGAAATTCCAAAGGGTTGAAGCATTACACTTTGGAGAACCGAGGAAACAGGGAGTGCTACGCTGAAGACAGTCCAATCCCCATGGCAAAACACTGCAGATGAAATGTTTTACTATTTTAAGTTCTGATTACAAGCTAAGGCGGGAACTTATTTTTATGCTAGCCTTGAGGACGAACTGGTGCTCACCTGTTATTGGAGCTATCCATCACAAAGTCGTTTGCCACCAAATTCCTTAGTACACAGTAGAACATACAGGGATAATTAGCTATTACTGTTGTATTCAATCAGGCAGGCTTTGTGTGCAATAACTAAGGAGTATATTTTCATGAGAGAAGTTTCAGAACACAAACATACAATTGCAAATTTTTCTCAGTAGCCCAAGAAGGAAAGTTTCCTGAGATATGGTTGTATGAAAAATCTCTGTGAAAAGGCGGAGAAAAAGGTAACTATTAGATCAATAACATATTTCATTGAGCACAATGCCAAAACAAAGAGCATGTGAACATACAGATTGGTCAGTAAGGGACTTTTTGTGGCAGGCAGACTTCCTGAAAGGCTATTATTCCCTAGAAATCTGATTCAAGTAGAATATTTGCACATATCAGCAGAAGGTTAACAAGAAAGAAAAAAATATGTCCATTCAAACAAATTATGAAAACTGCAGCAAGTAAAACTTACAAATAACTAAGAGACAGAAGATTCAAAATTGATTGAGGAATTTGTCCTGTGATATTGTTGAAACTCAGGTCCCTGTGAGAAATAAGAAAAATAGCATTAGACAACAAAAGGAAAAACATCATCTCAAAGTTGAGCTATAACATAGATTTGTCACTTGATTGTGACTTTCTGACAAGGGAACCATGCTTACAATAAGTATAAATTTACAAATTTGGAGAAGTCTACTGATGCTAGTGTATCAGATATCTTCGTATTCCTCAGCACTCTGCAAGATGGAACCTTGAATAATTAAATGTTTAAGCTATTAAACTGAAAAAAATACGGAGGTCACATGTCGTACAGTTCACCCAAAGATGTCATGTTGCCAATGAATGCCAGTGGAGAGCTTCCATTCACTATATCGCCTATTCTTCTGTTACATTGAAACGATCAATGCCATGGTTATTACCTTTGCAACGATAATAATCCTACAATCACAGAAACTACTAGGGACTCACAATTTTTTTAAGTTGACAAGATTAGAAAGACTTGAGGTGTTAGCGCTTCGGCTCCTGAGATTGTACTGGTGGTGGACTGGAGGTCGTGGCTTGAAGAGACGCCGGCGAACTGGAGGTGCCGTGGCCGGCGTCGAGCTCTCGCGAGTAGATGGAAAGGAGAATACGTGCAGGAGAATAGGCTGGGGGCCCAAGGGAGACGTGAGTCTCAATCCCAGGCTTGCCTTTCATTAAGCACTAGAGTTTGGTACTTATACAATTGATCCTATCAACTTGAATCTAATCCTGACTCAAATAACAAACTAACTGAATAACAAATTCCTGAAATCTAGGACTCTTGATAACTAAACCTCACGTGACTAGGCAGCTCAGCCACGGTTCCTTCGGTGATATACTTTCCCAGTCATAACATCTCTCCCCCCCCTCGACGAACAGCTCGTCCTCGAGCTGAAACGCCGGAAAGAGGGCGCGAAACTCCTCAACGGGCTCCCACGTAGCTTCAGTATCTGGAAGACCGTCCCATTGAATCAAGACGTGCCAAACACCGCGACGAAGCTGACCCCGGACGGCACGGGCAGGGCGATGAAGAACCCGGCCGTTCCGAAGTGGAGGAAGCGGCGGTGTCGACTCTGGCGGTGTGCCATGGAAGGGCTTGAGCACACCCACATGGAACACATCATGGATGCGCGCGTGCTCCGGAAGACGAAGACGATAGGTCACCTGTCCAACACGTTCTGTGATCTGGTATGGACCAGCGAAGCGGGGGGCGAGCTTGCCCCGAAACCCCGGCGCCAAAGACTGGGCTGGACGATGAAGGATCCGCAAGAGGACCCAGTCGCCCACAGCAAGCTCCAGGGGCCGATGGCGAGCGTCATAGGACTCCTTAGCATATGCCTGAGCCTGCAACAAACGATCCCGTACCTCTGCAAGGAAGTCGTCACGGTCACGAAGTAAGCCGTCCACAGCCTCAGTCCGTGCAGTACCGGCCGTGTAGGGCAGAAGGGCTGGCGGAGGCCGGCCGTACACCACCTCAAATGGTGTCGTCCGGAGCGAGGAGTGATAAGATGTGTTGTAACAATATTCGGCCCACGGTAACCAATCCATCCAGGAACGAGGCCGATCTCCAGTAATGCACCGCAAATACATGGCAATAGTACGATTGACGACTTCGGACTGACCATCCGTCTGGGGGTGAAATGCAGTGCTCATCCGAAGTTTGACGCCAGCAAGCTTGAACAGATCTCTCCACACATTCCCAGTGAACACGGGATCCCGATCCGAGACAATGGAGGCTGGAAACCCATGGAGGCGAACAATGCCCTTGAAGAAGCTTTTAGCGACACTTGCAGCAGTGTAGGGGTGACTCAATGCAATGAAATGAGCATGTTTTGAGAAACGATCAACCACCGTGAGTATGACGCTCTTCCCACCGACCCGAGGAAGGCCCTCGATGAAGTCCAGCGCGATATCAGACCAAACCTGCGTTGGGACCTGCAATGGCTGCAAGAGGCCTGCTGGATGAAGGTGATAAGTTTTATTCTTCTGGCAGACCGGGCAGGAACGGATTAACTCGCTAACCAACCGGCGATCATGATCAACCACAAAATCCTGGCGCAAGCGCTGGAGTGTCTTCTGAGTTCCTTCGTGACCCACTTCATGGGCAAGTTGGAGCACCACTGGTAGCGCCGCTGAAGCTGCCGGCACATAAACTCGTGAGCCCCGGAGGATGAGGCCATGCTCCACACGCCAGGGAGCCCCGCGCTCAGCTACCACCGAATCACGGAGCGCGCGGAGGGCTGCATCGTGCTCCAGTTCGTGACGGAGGTCATCATAGAGTTGGAATGAAGGTCCTGACAGAGCCAGCACATGTGCAGCTTCATCCTCCCGTCTGGACAAGGCATCGGCGACGGTATTCAAGTGGCCCGGTCTATACTCCACCACAAAATCATAGCCAAAAAGCTTACTCACCCAATGATGCTGCGGCACCGTAGAAAGACGTTGGTCGAGCAAAAATTTCAAGGCATAATGGTCTGTCCGTACTGTGAACGAACGCCCCCAAAGGTATGGCCTCCAGTGTCGAACCGCCTGGACCAGGCCTATCAACTCGCGCTCATATGCAGCCAGCTTCAAATGACGGGCGGCAAAAGGTCGGCTGAAGTAGGCCAGGGCGCCTGACCCCTGGTGTAGGACTGCCCCAAAACCCGAGCCCGAAGCATCACAATCCACTGTGAACTGTCGATCAAAATCAGGAAGCTGCAGTACAGGCGTAGCGGACAGAGCTTGTTTGAGGGCGTCAAATGCTGCTGTTGCTTCATCTGTCCAGGTGAAACCATCCTTGCGAAGTAAAGCAGTGAGAGGGGCAGCAATAGTTCCATAATTCCTGATAAACTTGCGATAGTATCCTGCGAGGCCGAGGAAACCACGAAGACCACGCGCTGAGCGGGGCTGCGGCCAGCTGGCCACTGCTGCCACCTTCTCGCCATCCATGGCGACGCCGTCCGATGAAATGATGTGCCCCAGATATGCCACGGACGTTGTCGCGAACGCACACTTGGATCGTTTAAGCCGCAATTGGTGATCCCAAAGGGCCGAGAGCACCAAGTTCATGTGTTGGAGGTGTAGAGACCATGAAGGGCTGTATATCAAAATATCGTCAAAAAACACCAAGACGAACTTACGAAGATACGGGCGAAGAACGGTGTTCATCAAGGCCTGGAACGTGGCGGGAGCGTTCGTGAGCCCGAAGGGCATCACCAGGAACTCAAAGTGGCCTTCATGGGTCCGGAAGGCTGTCTTCTCGACGTCGGCTGCGTGCATGCGCACTTGATGATATCCAGAGCGCAAGTCAAGTTTTGTGAAGAACCGTGCGCCCTGAAGCTCATCCAACAGTTCCTCGACAACCGGAATCGGAAACTTATCCTTCACTGTCTGTTTGTTGAGGGCGCGATAATCCACGCAAAAACGCCAAGAGCCATCTTGCTTTTTGACGAGGAGAACTGGCGCGGAGAAAGCTGAGGTGCTAGGACGTATGATGCCTTGCTGTAGCATCGCTGCACACTGTTGCTCGAGTTCGTCCTTTTGGAGTTGTGGGTACCGGTAGGGGCGCACCGCAACGGGTTCCGTGTTTGAGTTCAGATGAATGCGATGGTCACATTCACGGGCCGGGGGCAGCCCGCGAGGCTCGGAGAAGACGTCTTCAAAGGACAGGAGCAGCCTGTCAAGCACTGCTTGCTCCGTGGCGTGGACAGAGTTGAGGCGCTGCGTTGACTGTACGTCGTAGCGAGTAGAACCGACTCCCCTCCAGAACACGCGGTGACCACCGCGCGTGAACGCCATACAGAGATCGTCGAAGTCCCACAATATTGGCCCAAGCGTGCGAAGGAATGCCACGCCCAATACCATATCCCATCTGTCCAAAGGAATCGTGTAGCAGTCCACCGAAAAGCTTTCATCCGCGATCCGTATGCCCACGTCACGAGCAAGGCCGCGACAGGCTACTCGATCCCCATTGGCAACGATGACGCCCGCGCCGGGGCATGGATCGAAGTGCAATCCGACCCGGCGGGCAACATCTTCTCGGACGAAATTATGAGTGGATCCTGAGTCCAGCAGCGCAAGACATTGAACGTTGCCGATCTGGACGTATACCTGCATAGTATCTTCCGTCCGTACGCCGGCGATGGCAGCCAGCGAGATCGTTGGAGGTGTTGTAGCAGTGTTCATGGGCTGCTTGTCATCATCCGAATCATCTGGCTCTTCGACAATATAATCAGCAGCCTCCAAATAAAATAGACGCTTGCACTTATGGCCTTGCACATACGGCTCATCACAGTTATAACAAAGGCCCTGTTTGCGGCGCTCGCTCATCTCTGCTGGTGTCAGGAACCTGAAGGGTCGTGGAGAGGATGCTGATGATGCGGTCTGGGACCCCGACACCCCTGTGGACGGCTGGCTGCCTTGACCTTGGGCAGGGCGACGTGGAGGCCGGCCAGACGGGGCAGGGAGCGCGAGCGTTGTTGCTGCATTACGACGCTCATAAGCACGCGCCAAACGCATGGCACGATGGAGGTCCTGAGGTTCGTGCAACTCCACGTCAATTCTGATGTGCTCCGGAAGGCCACCTGTGAATAGCTGAGCCTGCTGGAGGGGCTGCAGCCGTCCTGCGTGCGCTAAGCGCGCCTGGAACGCGGACATGTAAGCGTCAACATTCGTAGTGAACGGCAGTCGGGCAAGGTCGGCGAGGTGGTTGGTGGAGAGCGCCGGCCCAAATCGCTGGTGACACAGGAGTCTGAAGTTCTCCCACGACGGCCTACCGGTGTCCCTCTCCATGATATAATACCACTGCTGGGCATCACCGGTCATGTGGAACGAAGCTAACCACACCTTGTCTGCCTCCTTAGTCAACTGGCCGCGGAAGAACGACTCACAGCGGTTTAACCAGCCGAGGGGATCTTCCTTGCCGTCATAAACAGGAAAGGACAGCTTGTGGTACTTGGGGACTCCATGGCTCTCCCCGTCGCCTTCAGACTGCTGCTGCCCGTGCAGACGAGTGAAAGCTCTAGTTTGGTTTTGGTTAATTGATGAAACCCTAAGTGTTAACCTAGTTTATCAAGATGTTTATGAGATAGGTAGCACTACTCCAAGTGATGAAGCAATGACGAAGATCATGACAATGGTGATAGCATGGTGATGATCAAATGCTTGAACTTGAAAAAGAAGAAAGAGAAAAACAAAAGGCTCAAGGCAAAGGTATAAAATGTAGGAGCCATTTTGTTTTAGTGATCAAGACACTTAGTGAGTGTGATCACATTTAGGATAGATAGCCGTACTATTAAGAGGAGTGAAACTCGTATCGGAATGCGGTTATCAAAGTGCCACTAGATGCTCTAACTCATTGCATATGCATTTAGGATCTAGTGGAGTGCTAACACCCTTGAAAATATTTGTGAAAATATGCTAACACATGTGCACAAGGTGTGTGTAGGGTTGAGATGGGTTTGAGTCCCTCTCTCCCTCCCGCCTGGATTCGGCGCTTTCGGGAAAATGAAATGTCTATTTTTCTATTGCGCCGGATGCAAAATTCTTGGTGATTGGCACACTTGAGCAAGGGTGAAGAAGTAAGTGTTGAAATGGAGTTGATCGAAATGATGCTGGCGTCGGTCTACTGACCGGACGCTGGGTCACTCAGCGACCGGACGCTGAAAGGCTGCGTCCGGTCGAGCTGTCAGACGGCACAGTAGGTAAGGGTTGAGCACCGGACGCTGGTCTGCGTCCGGTCAAGGTGGACCGGACGCGTCCGGTCGAAAAAACATGCCTTCGGGAGCTTACTGGAAACGACCGGACGCTGGGGTTTCAGCGTCCGGTCAGTTCTGACCGGAGCGTCCGGTCAACTTCGTAGCCGTTGAAATCTGACGAACAACATTTGAAGCTGGTGACGCGTGGCGTCCATCGGGCGACCGGACGCTGAGGGCCAGCGTCCGGTCGATATGACCGGAGCGTCCGGTCAGAGCGTGTTTTGCCCAGTGAAGGGGTACAACGGCTCTATTTGATGGGGGCTCTATTTATAGCCCCTTGGCCGGCTCAAGGGATAACTCTTGCACATTTTCATTGACATAGCAACCTTGTGAGCTGAGCCAAAGCCCTCCCACTCATCTCCATCATTGATCCATCATCATTGTGAGATTGGGAGAGAATCCAAGTGCATTGCTTGAGTGATTGCATCTAGTGGCACTTGGTATTCGTGTTGCGCTGCGGATTTCGCTTGTTTCTCTTGGTGGTTGCCACCACCTAGACGGTTGGAGCAGCGGTGAAGGATCGGCACGAGTTGGTGATTGTTCGTGGCCGCCTTCGGTGATTGTGAGGGGAGTTGTACCTTCCCCGGCGGAGCGCCGAAAGGTAACTCTAGTAAATTGCTCGTGTCATTGAGTTACCTCACTTGTGGGTCGGTTCTTGCGGTGTCCAAACGTGTGGACGAGGTTTGTGAAACACCTCTTAGCCGCCGAACCACCAAGTGTTGGTCGACACAACGGGGACGTAGCGTGTTGGCAAGCACGTGAACCTCGGGAGAAAATCGATTGTCTCTCTTCTTTGTCATTCTCCCGGTGATTGGCTATATATTCATCTTGTGATTGATTCATCCCCTACACGTCGGTATAATCACTCTACTCACTCATTTATATTCTTGCAAACTAGTTGATACAAGCTCTTTAGTGTAATTAGAATTGAGAGCTTGCTTTATTATTTACATTCATCTAGTTGAGCTCTTTAGAGTAGCAAGGTTGAGAGCTCTTAGTGAGTAATTACATAGCTAGTTTGTGTGCCTAAGTATTCATTGCAACTAGAATTGTTGGATAGGTGGCTTGCAACCCTTGTAGAGCTAGAGCAAATTTGCATTACGCTATTTGTCATACTAATCAAATTGCTCTAGTTGATTTGTAGATTTTTAAATAGGCTATTCACCCCCCCTCTAGCCATATTAGGACCTTTCAACAAGGAGGTAAGTCATGGAGCACCGTGGCCGACGAGTAGACCGGCCCGTGTAGGATGGAGGACAGCGACGGAATCGGCGACGGTGAAGACGGAAACTGAATGGACTGGATCGGCACGCCAGTCTGTGGCGGGTGTGAGCCTACAGCTGGTGACACCGGAAGCGACGTCGTGGGCACCGGCAATGGCGGGGTAGGCAGAATCTCGGAGATGACGGGCCCTGATGTCGGAAGCGCTAGGATGCCCCCATACCCCGGCATGCCATACCGCAGGCGGCGCGGATCGGAATACGGCAGCAATGGCGGTCCTGACGGACCAGGACGGCTCTCGATGGAGGCCACCCGCAAAGACAGCTCTCCCATCTGGCGCTGCATGCCGTCAAACATGGCGCCCATCTGTTGTTGCGCCTGTACCAGGGCAGCCAATGATTCTTCGATGGTGGGCGGCGCTGGCGGTGGCGCCGGCGTTCCGGAGGTTGTCATCGGAGCCGACGAGACGATGGGAAGCGTGGTTGCGCCCGAGGAAGCGACGGGTGACGTGGCCGAGCCGGTAGAGGGCACAACGGAGGAGGAGAAAGTCCCAGAGGAAGCCATGATCTCTGATACCAAGTTGTTAGCGCTTCGGCTCCTGAGATTGTACTGGTGGTGGACTGGAGGTCGTGGCTTGAAGAGACGCCGGCGAACTGGAGGTGCCGTGGCCGGCGTCGAGCTCTCGCGAGTAGATGGAAAGGAGAATACGTGCAGGAGAATAGGCTGGGGGCCCAAGGGAGACGTGAGTCTCAATCCCAGGCTTGCCTTTCATTAAGCACTAGAGTTTGGTACTTATACAATTGATCCTATCAACTTGAATCTAATCCTGACTCAAATAACAAACTAACTGAATAACAAATTCCTGAAATCTAGGACTCTTGATAACTAAACCTCACGTGACTAGGCAGCTCAGCCACGGTTCCTTCGGTGATATACTTTCCCAGTCATAACATGAGGGAATGGGGCCTTGAAAAGAATTCCCTTGGAGCCTCCTGTAAGTACATAGATATTTAATTAGAGAAGTAATACGTATGCTGGTTCCTCATGACAAATTAATTGTGCTATAAAATAACAGATGATGTAGGTAAATATGCAAAAAGCTTGCACTTCTCCAGAAAAATGAATGACTTTCCTTACTATTGATATCGAGAAAACAATTTCAAAAATATTGAAACCTTAGTGGTTTTCAGATATAAATCTTACAGTTGGGTCAAGTTAGTCAAACTCCCGAGATAATCAGGAATCTGCCCACTGAAATTATTGTCTGATGCCCACCTGGATACCGACAAGGATGGGTAAGATTATTAGCTTCTACCTCCGAAGGAAGAGCAAATTCACGAGGTGCTATCTTATTTTACTAAATTACAAGATTGACAGGTTCTTCAGTTGGGACAATGTCGATGGTAGAGGACCACTGAAGTCGTTACTATCAATGTATCTACAACACAAAGATGGATAGCATTTTTCAGTTATGTCATGCATAGAGCTACCAGTTTAGATAGTGAAGAAAGCATAGATGGTTATGTAAAACACATGTAAAGAGACCAAATAGACAACTCACATCTGTCGAAGTTTTGTCAGTTTCCCCAGCTCGTCAGGAAGTGTGCCGTTAAAATTATTTGAGCCCAATGCCCTGAAAGAATTAATTAATTAAACTAAGTTAGATCCAAAGAAATGTTCAAACGGAAGTACTGTTAAGTACTTTTTGACAATCGAAAATTCGAATGCTGGTAAATGTTTGATTGGGATGAATGCACATTCTTTTCCTCCAGATTCTCACTTCCACAATATTACATTAGCTTTTTGAGAAAACGATATTATAAGATTATACTAAATATATGGCCATAGTATATGCAAAACTTCAAGCCCTTGGCATACAGCCTTGTGACTTTCATGCAATTGAAAAGCAAGTATAACCGGGACAACAGATGCATGACAGTAACTGAACATTAACATTGTCAGAGAATACCCATTTTTAAGACTACCCAGGATAATAACATGATTGGAGGATCTTACAGTGATAAGAGGTTGGTAAGATTTCCAAGCTCCTTTGGGACAGGTCCAGATAGTGCATTGATTCCCACAGTCCTTGTCATTTTCAAGGAAAATAAAGTAAGACTGATTGAACGCAGGACCTGCAGTGCTGTTTTGAGTTCAGAGTATTACATTGATTCCAGAGCAGTTAGCTCTCCTATGAATGCTGGTAGTGGCCCATAGAAGTAATTTTTCCTGAAGTCCCTGAAATGTTAAGAGTTAAGCAGCGTGATTGATTCTGAACTCAACACGAATTTGAAAAAACTTTATGCGCACTGCAGGTTTCGAGCCACCTTAAGCTTGAATTTTGGTATTTAATGCCTAAGGCAAAAGCGAACTTAACCAAACAAACATTATGAGTACAACAATACCCCAATTCTGAAAAGAGAGACATAAATGCGTAGCCATGGACACTGACCAAGGCACAAATCAGCAGGAAAAGAAATTGGCCAGTGTGATTGCGGCCGCTGAAGAGAAGCATAGGGGACACAAGTACACTGTACACGACGATGAGTTATACCACTATCCTAGGTTAGAATGAGCTTGGAACTGCAGGGACAGTGATTCCTTCATTTAAAAAATAAAATAAAATTTGCGGGGGCATCACAGTAGACTACCGAGCTTGAAGTCGGAACACGAGCGGAGCACTCCTTGTTTCTCCGGAAGGCAAGTGACACCCGGCCGTTTGCGCCGTCGAAGAGCACTGATATGCGCCCCGCGACGGCGGCGGCGGCCGGCGACCCCTCCGCCATTACGGGGGGCTGGGCTGGACACACACTGTGGAGCGGTAACGGCAGAGACTGGGGAAAGTTGTTTGCAACTTGCTAATGGGCTTGGCCCAACAAGTTTTTTTTTGAAACATTGGCCCAACAAGACTTCACTACAGGCGACAGCCGACAGCTACCCCGGCCCTGAGAAAACAAAGCTCTCTATACCGCAGAAAATTTGTCGGACTTTAACATGAAAAATCTCATGAACAAAGTTTGGCATTTCTATAGAAATAATCTCATGGCAAAAAAGGGACATTAGCAGTTGGCAAAAGAGCTACTCTATATAACTGGAGAGAGAAAAGAGTACACGGCTCAGAGACGAGTTTTAGGCAGGACAGGACATACAGCTTAACGAGGTGAGTGAGGTTCCGCAGCTCCTCTGGTATGGGGCCAAACACGTCCAGCGTGTTTATCTTCCTGCATCACCACCTTTGGAGGGGAAAGAGTTTTATGAGCATGTCCTTGTTCTGGAGAGAGAGAGATAGAGCAAGGGAGCAAGCATGGACAGTCGCAAGCAGCGCAGAAGTGGCAGCAGCTCTGACGGACACGGACTCACAGCCTGGTGACATGGCAGAGCGTGTTGTTGCGGTCGGAGCAGTCGCACTTGATGGCCGGGTTGAACGCCGGGTTGTCGTCGATGGACGTGTCGTCCGTCGCCGCGCCGCTGCAGGGGTTCCCGCTGATGTTCCAGGACGGCGGCGCGCTCAGCCCCAGCTTGCTCAGGATCGCGTTCACCGCCGCCGCTGTCCAGAGCCAAGAAGAACAACCATCAGTTACAGAGCACAGCTCTGTCGAGTGAGATACATGCATACATACATACCTTCAACCGGATCAGTCTGGGGCGCCTGCTGAGCCTGCGCAGCCGCCATCCAAGAACTCGGAAGCAGCAGCAGCAAGAACAGCAGCACAGGGGAGAGGGAGACACAGCCATGGAGGAGACGGCAACCGCTCAGCCTGGGCTTCCTCATCTCTCCCTGCCTAGCTGCCCAGAGCTTGCCCGGCCCCTCTCTGCCTGCTCACTCTGCTGCTCCCTTCCGGATTTCTCTGAAACAAGTGGTGGATCGAATCGAACGGATCAGAGGAAATGGACAAAAGTGTCACGGAGCAGCTATATATGGAATCGTGCAATGATGACGCAGAGAGTAGGACATAGCGTTAGACAATTTGCCTATATGAAATTGGCGCCACCACTGTGCTAGACTACTAGTAAATCGCAAAGCCGGCAGCTGCTACTCTGGCAAGCTGGAGAAAGTCAGGGTACTGATCAAGCTTATTAGGTGGTGATTGCTGAATTAGCTGGTCATGGACTCATGGTGGGTGGCGTGGTTTCACATTGGGACTCATCATTGGATTGAACAGCTCAATTTTGATTTTTAAAGGACCCAAGTTGATTGAAGGGACCTGATGTAAGGTGACAAGACACAGGTCCAATGAAATCCAGGCCTTATTTAGATTGCAAATTTTTACAATCTGGACACTGTAGCACGTTTCGTTTGTATTTGACAAACTTTGTCCGATTATGGACTAACTAGGCTCAAAAGATTCGTCTCGTGATTTACAACCAAACTGTGCAATTAGTTATTTTTTTACCTACATTTAATGCTCTATGCATGCGTCCAAAAATTGATGTGATGAAGAGAGAGTGAAAAAACTTGGAATTTGGAGGTGATCTAAACAAGGCCCCAATGGAATAGTAGACTCCTGCAGTTCTGTGCTTATAAAATGTACTACTCAGTATATCAGTATATGCCGCTAGTCTTCAGTTTTAATATTTCCCAAGTTCCTGTCCTCTCTGATTAAGTGAATTCTTGCAACGTGAGGTGCTTGTTGAATTCCAAATATACAATTTGGCAATACGTCTGTCTGCAAATGGCGACAATTTTGTTTTTCTAATAATCATACTGGTACGTACTAGCTTGGTGAAAATGATGACGGTCAGAGTCGTTACATGCATGATGCATGAGGTGTAACCTCTGCATTTCTTTACATGTGGGAGTTTTTGGTTCTTGTGCTTGGTTCCTTTCAGCCGTACTGCTTAAGTGTGTCAACTTGGATTTCAACCTCAACGTCGTCATCTGCCGTTAATCGGTTTTAATTTCGTTGCGAATTTGCCGTTGATCAGCTTAGAGAAAGGAGAAACTAAACGCGGTTTGCCACAAATATCAACACAAAAAGATTATTCCACATCACTGGAGGATTATGCGTATTACTCAACTTTCCATGTACCTTTCCAGAGATCCAGCAGGCTAGTAGTGCAAAAAAATACAAGTGGATTTGATATAGTTTATTGTAACTTGACACCAATCTGACCAATTTATATGAAGTATACGCAGAGATAAAAAATTTGATTAGCTTTATAATGCCGATGTAGACATCTTACCCAACTTCTTATTATTGCAGTGCAATATAGTACTAGCAAGTTTAGCATTGTTTTACATGTTCCGAAAACTCAATACGCCAGATTCTTACACGAGGAACGGGACATTTTTACTGTAGGGGCAACTGGGGTTGGGGGCGCCTCTACAGTGGGCGTCCTCGGGCCCCAGCAGCCCAGCCGCCCCTACAGATGGCACTGTAGGGGCGGCTGGTAACCTGAGCCGCCCTTATAGTTGGGGCTGATCTGTAGGGGCGGCTCAATCACCAGCCGCCCCTACAGTGCCCACTTGTCTTTTTTCAAATTTCAAAATTTGAAAGGTTCAAATTTAGTCAAATAACAAGATAACCAAAATAAAAGTTGTAGATCTTAATGAGTTGAACAACTTTTGTATTATCACTTTTACATATGAAATCATTTAGGGTTTGAAAATTTGGTTTGAACTTGTCAAATTTCAAATTTTAAAATGTGTAAAACATTGTCACATCCAAGTTTGATCAAACTTGATTTTAGAAATTTTTAGGAAAAAAAAACCATCACATTTGGAGTTAGTATGAGGGAGAACAACTAGTTACAAAGTTTACCCATAGATTAAAAAGAGAAATCACACTGTTCTAGATGATCCTTACATGATCATAGTGAACAGTGTGATTTCTTTTTTTAATCTGTGTTTCTTCCTCATACTAACTTCAAATATGATGATTTTTTTCCTAAAATTTTCTAAAATCATTCTCTATCAATTTATTTTGTTGGTTTTGTCAATATATACATATGAAAAGTTTGAGCAATTTAAATTTTGAATTTCAAACAAATGCAACTTCAGACAAGATTTTGGTTCCCCAAATGATTTCAGCTGAAAAGGTGATAAATACCAAAGTTGAATAAATCATCAAGATCTACAACTTTTGTATTGGTCATTTCTTCATATGACAAAGTGTTAACGACATTGTTCACAAATATGACACATCTCTTATAAGGTTTTATAAACTATATGAGACATGCGTAAGATTAGTGAGCAATGTGTGCTAAGAATTTATCAAATGAAGAAATGACCAAAATAAAAGTTGTAGATATTCATGAGTTGAACAACTTTGGTATTCATCGCTTTTTATGTTGAAATCAATTTGGGTCTTAAATTTTGGTTCGAACTTGTCGTTTTTCAAAATTTCCAATTTGAAAGGTTCAAATTTTGTCAAATGATAAGATGACTAAAATAAAAGTTGTAGATATTAATGAGTTGAACAACTTTGGTATTCATCACTTTTTATGTTGAAATCATTTTGGGTCTCAAATTTTGGTTCGAACTTATCATTTTTTAAAATTTCAAATTTGAAAGGTTTAAATTTTGTCAAATGACAAGATGGCCAAAATAAAAGTTGTAGATCTTCATGACCTCTACAACTTTGATGTTTATCAAATTTTCATTTGAGATCATTTGGTGTCTCAAAATTATTTTAGTAGTTTTGATTTTAATTTTTAAAATTTAAAATTTTTTCCCCAAATTATTTCGACCGTTCGATCTCCACAACCGACGACACAGATCTCTTGGATCGGATTCTACCGGAAGCTAATTCTCCTGCTTCGCCTTACCTTATCCGGCTTCTGCTCAGCTTCTTTCTCGCTTCTCCCGCTTCTCGTCGGAATCCACCCAAACAAATATATACTCAGCTTCGTCTTCTCCTTCACAAAGCTTCTCTTCTCCTTCTCTCTCTCGTGTTCACTCTCTCTCGCTCTCCTCCATAGAGGGAGGGCCACGGCGGGCGTGAGCGTCCGCATCGGCGGCTGGCGCGATGACGGCGGCCACTATCCTCCTCCGTAGCCCTCCCACGCCTGCCTCTCATCTCCGTCTCTCCCGCCCTTTCCTCTCTCTCTAGGGTTTGGGAGCACTCCTCGGCGCGGCCCGTCCGTCTGCTCCCCCGGCGCGCGGCTAGGGTTCATCGTGCAGCTGCCCTTGCCCCATCCTCACCATCCTCTCCGACCTCGATGCCATCTCTCTAGGGTTACCGCTCCGTTTCGCGCCATTCACCGCGTATATATCCCCATCCCCGCTGTCTCCCTTCTCAGTTGTTCACCATTCGCTCAGCTTCGGCAGCAGGTGCTCATCCCCTCTGTTCATCTTTTTTCCTTTTTTCCGATGTTTGTCATTGATTCAAGCCGGCCTAATCCCCTCCCTCTGTGGTTGTTTTCCAGGCGCTATGGATCTGAGTTCTTGAACAAGCAAGTGAATCTGGTTCTCCCCATCACCCCTCCCTCTATTTTGTTCATCTTGTAACCCTAGGTTCTTAGGGAATAGGTCGATCCCTAATTATTTCGTCTCATACTTGATGTAGGCACAATAGATCTGTCATCCCTTGTTTGTTCATCTGCTTTTGATTGTGGTGATATCACCACATATGTTCGGTATAAGCAATCCTCCTCTTTTGAACCCTCCCCTCCTCCCTATTCTGATTATTACAGTAGTACTTGATGGATGATGTCGGTGCTGTCTAGATCTGTGAATGAAATATATTTCTGAGCTCATGTCTAAGTCAATGATGTTGCTATTTTTGCTCTGAGCATTTGTCCAATGCCAATGATAATTTGTCCATGCTTTTCATGATTTCTTTCAGTAAATCTAAGCACTGTCCAATGCCAAGGATTTTTGTCTATGCCTTGGATGTTTGTTTTCATTTAATCTGAGCACTTGTTCAATGTTAATGATGTCTTTCATATAGTACTAAAGATTGAACAGTAAGCATTGGTTGTTGTTTACCTTGTCCAGGAAATAAAACACACCCTTATTTTCATAGCTTTGTTGTGTTGTTGTGCTCATTGCACCTGTGTTGCTTTGGTAGATGGCTTTGGAGGACCAGCGGCGACTGTTGATTGCTCAAGCCGCTGCTCTTATCATTGCTATGTATGCACTCTTGTTTAGTAGGCTTAGAATGCAACATGATTCAAGGCCTCATATCACTTATGGTCCTTTGAGAATCATGGATGAGGAAAGGCAAAAAAAACTTGGATTTAATTTACAACTGCAATGATATAGAGTGTGTCAACAAGCTTCGTATGAGAAGAGCACCTTTTTTTAAGCTATGCCAACTGCTTAGAGAAAGGAACTTGCTCACAGATAGCTTACATAGTTGTGTAGAAGAGCAAGTAGCAATGTTTCTTCATATTGTTGGCCATAATCAACGCTTTAGAGTTATTCACCAAAACTAGAGGAGGTCTATAGAGACGATGCATAGATATTTCAAAGAGGTCTTGTATGCTATTGGCAAACTTAGGCAGGACATGATTAAAGCTCCATCTAATGAGACACCTAAAAGCTCTAGTTTGGTTTTGGTTAATTGATGAAACCCTAAGTGCTAACCTAGTTTATCAAAGTGATTATGAGATAGGTAGCACTACTCCAAGTGATGAAGCAATGGCGAAGATCATGACGATGGTGATGGCATGATGATGATCAAATGCTTGAACTTGGAAAAGAAGAAAGAGAAAAACAAAAGGCTCAAGGCAAAGGTATAAATAGTATGAGCCATTTTGTTTCGGTGATCAAGACACTTAGCGAGTGTGATCACATTTAGGTTAGATAGTCGTACTATTAAGAGGGGTGAAACTCATATCGTAATGCGGTTATCAAAGTGCCACTAGATGCTCTAACTCATTGCATATGCATTTAGGATCTAGTGGAGTGCTAACACCCTTGAAAATGTTTGTGAAAATAAGCTAACACATGTGCACAAAGTGATACACTTGGTGGTTAGCACATTTGAGCAAGGGTAGGAAACTTCACCGGTGGAGTGTCCGCCCGTAGAGTGCGGACAATCTGACGGTGCCACCGGTGCCCTAGACAGAAAAGACGAAGGTCACTGTAAGTGACCGGACCCTAGTCTCGGCTGGACCGGCGCATTCGGTCAGTGGTAGCAGAGGGCGCGTGTTTCAGTCTTCGACCGGACACTGGCGCTAAAAGTGACCTGACGCTGGTAGGGTGCGTCCGATCAATGCTGACGTACGCTGACGTGAGGCACACAGAGGAAACATTGAGTGACCGGACGCAGGGTGTGTCCGGTCGAGCATGACCGGACGCGTCCGGTCGTGAAATATCACGTTTGGAACCTTAGTGGAAACGAGCGGACGCTGAGATCCAGCGTCAGGTCACTTTCTAACTGACGCGTCCGGTCATCACTTGGCCGTTGAAATCGGGCGATCGGCGTTTGAAGCCGATGACACGTGGCGCACATCGCACGACCGGACGCTGAGGGCCAGCGTCCGGTCAATTTGACCGAAGCGTCCGATCGACCCGTGTTCAGTGCAGTGAGGAGCCCAATGGCTCTATTTCGTGGGGGCTTCTATTTAAACCCCATGGCCGTCTCAAGCTCACTCTCTTGGCCATTTGTATTGACATAGCAACCTTGTGAGCTTAGCCAAAGCCCTCCCACTGATCTCCATCATTGATTTATCATCTTTGTGAGATTGGGAGAAAATCCAAGTGCATTGCTTGAGTAATTGCATCTAGAGGCACTTGGTATTCGTGTTTTGCTGTGGATTTCGCTTGTTGCTCTTGGTGGTTGCCACCACCTAGACGCCTTGGTGCAGCGGTGGAGGATTAGCACGAGTTGGTGATTGTTCGTGGCCATCCCCGGTGATTGTGAGGGGTGTTGTACCTTCCCCGGTGGAGTGCTGAAAGGTAACTCTAGTAAATTGCTCATATCATTGAGTTACCTCACTTATGGGTAGGTTCTTGTGGTGTCCAATTGTGAGGACGAGGTTTGTGCAATACCTCTTAACCGCTAAACCACCAAGTATTGGTCGACACAACGGGGACTAGCGTGTTGGCAAGCACGTGAACCTCGGGAGAAAATCGGTTGTCTCTTGCCCTTTGGTATTCTCCTAGTGATTGGTTTTATATTCATCTTGTGATTGGTTCATTCCTCTTTACGGTGGTATAATCATCCTACTCACTCATTTATATTCTTGCAGACTAGTTGTAGCAAGCTCTTTAGTGTAATTAGAATTGAGAGCTTGCTTTGCTATTCAAGTTTATTTAGTGGAGCTCTTTAGAGTAGCAAGTTTGAGAGCTCTTAGTGAGTAGTATCATAGTAAGTTATGTGTCTAGCTATCATTGCAACTAGAATTGTTGGATAGGTGGCTTGCAACCCTTGTAGAGCTAGAGCAAGTTTGCATTTAGCTATTTGTTATACTAATCAAATTGCTCTAGTTGATTTGTAGAATTTTTAATAGGCTATTCACCCCCCCCCCTCTAGCCATATTAGGACCTTTCAAGTGGTATCAGAGCCGTGGTCACTGTTTGATTAAAGGCTTAACAACCTCGGTGTCAAATTATGGCTCAAGTTGCGTTCAATCATGTGGGGGGCAAACCATCATTCTTTGATGGCACAAGCTATGATTATTGGAAGAGAAAAATGAGAATGTATCTTGGTTCAATCAATGATCAAATATGGGAAGTGACCGAGAATGATTATGCTATCATTGATCCTGATAATCCCACCAACCAAGATAAGACCAACAAGCAATGCAACACAATGGCTCTCAATACCATATACAATGCCATTGATTCCAAGGTGTTTGAGCAAATCAAAGATTGTGAAAGAGCAAATGAGGTGTGGAGGAGATTGGAGGAAACATATGAGGGAACACCAGCGGTGAAGAGTGCCAAGTTGTACATCCTCAAGGACAAGTTGACAAGCTTCAAGATGAAGGATGATGAGAGCATTCCGGAGATGTTCCATTGGTTACAAGTAATTGTGAATGACTTGAAAGCTTTAGGAGAAAAGATCAAGAATGATGATGTCTCTCATCGGTTCTTGATGTGCCTACCTCCAAGATTTGAGATATTGAGATTGCTTATCATAAGAGGAGGATTGAAGGAGATTACCCCCAACCAAGTACTAGGTGATGTCATGACCCAAGAGACATACCGTGTGGAAAGGGAGGGGGATGACAAGGATGACAAGAAGGAAGAAGAAGACAAGAAGAAGAGTATAGCATTCAAGGCTAGTTCATCATCATCCAAGAACAAGGGCAAATCCAAGAAAGAATCAAGTGACGATGATGAGCTTAGTGATATTGATGATGAAGCTATGGCTCTCTTTGTGCGCAAGATGGGGAAATTCATGAAGAAGAAGGGCTATGGTGCAAGAAAAAGAAGAGATCACACCAAGAGGAAAGAGTATGTGAGAAGATGCTACAATTGCAAGCGCCCCAATCATGTAGTAGCAAATTGTCCCTATAATAGTGACAATGATGAGGATGAGAAGAAGAAGAAGCACAAGGAGGATAAGAAAGAAAAGAAGGAAAAGAAGGAGAAGAGAATGACCTTTCAAAAGAAGAAGAAAGGTGGAGGCTATGTGGTCACATGGGATAGTGATGGCTCCTTGGATAGTAATAGCTCTAGTGATGATGACAAGAAATCTATCAAGAGAGCACTAGCAAGCATCGCCATCAACAACAAGCCCTCCATCTTCGACACTACATCGACATGCCTTATGGCAAAGCCTACCAAGGTAAAATATGATGAGAGTGATGATGATGAATGTGAAAGTGATTCTTGTAGGAATGATAATAATGATGATGATGAGGATGAGGAGTACTCCAAGGAGGATCTCTTGGACATGTGTGAGCAAGTGCACGCTTGCAATGAGATGAAGAGAAATGAGTGCAAAGAATTACGCAAGAAAGTAAAATTTCTTGAGCAATCCTTTGATGAGCTCAATGCCACTCATGAGAGGCTAATGGAAGCCCATAAGAAGCTTGGCAAAGCTCACTCTAAGCTTGAAAAGGCTCACACCTCTCTCATTGAGCAAGTCAAAGTGGAGGAAGCCAAGAAGGAGAAAGTGATCATATCATGTGATGTGGGACTAACATGTGTTCTTATTGATGAATCTTTTCATGAGCCCATTTTAGTTGCTCCCACTAACACTTCTTGTAGCACAACCACTTCTGCTTCACCTTTGAGTGATGGTCTCACTTGTGATACCTCACTAATGGTGGAAAATGAGACCCTCAAGAAGGAGGTGAATGAGCTCACTCGTGCCTTAGGCAATGCCTATGGTGGAGATGCCCGCTTGCTAAAGTGCTTGGGTAGCCAAAGGTTTTCTCTCAACAAAGAGGGATTAGGCTATACCCCCAAGAAAGGCAAGGTGACCTTTGTCACTCCCAAAGCTTGCTTTGTGAAGGACAATGGTCGGTTTTGCAATAGATGCAAGCAAGTTGGGCATATAGAGCAATATTGTAAGACTAACAAGAATAAGCTACCTAATGTATCCTCAATCAAATTTGATTCTTGTTACATGGTTTTTAAGGGTGCCAATGGTGTGAAGGCTAAGTTCATTGGTACACCAATTGTGGGTCCAAAGAAGAAGACCATTTGGGTACCAAAGACCTTGGTAACTAACCTACAAGGACCCAAGCAAGTTTAGGTACCTAAAAAGAATTGATCTTCTTTTGTAGGTCAATTATAAAGCCGGAGGACGGCATTGGGTGCTTGATTGTGGGTGCACACAACACATGACCGGTGATCCAAGAATGTTCAATTCAATCAATAAAAACAAGAGTAATGGAATTGATAGTATCACATTTGGTGATAATGGCAAAAGCAAGGTCAAAGGGCTTGGTAAGATTGCAATATCCAATGATTTGAGTATTTCCAATGTGCTACTAGTAGAGAGCTTGAACTTCAACCTATTGTCGGTAGCTTAATTGTGTGATCTTGGTTTTAAGTGCATATTTGGTATGGATGATGTAGAGATCATAAGTGTAGATGGCTTTAACTTGATATTCAAAGGATTTAGATATGAGAATCTATACTTGGTTGATTTCAATACTAGAGAAGCTCAATTGTCAACATGTTTGATCACTAAGTCTAGCTTGGGTTGGTTATGGCATAGAAGGCTTAGTCATGTTGGAATGAAACAATTGAATACGTTGGTCAAGCATGATCTAGTTAGAGGCTTGAAAGATGTCACTTTTGAGAAATATAAGCTATGTAGTGCATGTCAAGCCGAAAAGCAAGTTGGAAACACACATCGTAAGAAGAGCATGATGAGCACATCTAAGGTATTTGAGTTGATGCACGTGGACTTGTTTGGACCAACCACATACACTAGCATTGGTGGAAACAAATATGGATTTGTGATTGTGGATGATTTCACTAGATACACATGGGTATTCTTTCTTGTTGACAAGAGTGATGTGTTTGCAACATTCAAATCATTTGTCAAAGGCATCCATAATGAGTTTGAAACAATAATCAAGAAAGTTAGAAGTGGCAATGGTAATGAATTCAAGAACACTAGAATTGATGAGTTGTGTGATGAATTTAGAATTAGACATCAATTCTCGGCCAAGTATATTCCTCAATCAAATGGGTTAGTTGAAAGGAAGAATAGAACTTTGATTGACATGGCAAGATCAATGTTGAGTGAGTACAATGTGAGTCATTCATTTTGGGCCGAAGCAACCAATATGGCTTGCTACTATAGCAACCGACTCTATTGTCACCCAATGATGGAGAAGACACCTTATGAGCTATTGAATGGAAGAAAGCCCAATATAGCATACTTTCGGGTTTTTGGTTGTAAATGCTACATATTAAAGAAAGGCACTAGATTGAGCAAGTTTGAAAAGAAATGTGATAAAGGTTTCGTGCTTGGTTACTCCACTACTAGCAAGGCTTATAGAGTTTGGAATTTGGCTAGTGGTACTTTTGAGGAGGTTCATGATGTGGAATTTGGTGAAACAAATGGTTCCCAAGAGGAAGATGAGAATCTAGATGATGTAAGAGGCACTCAATTGGTAAATGCAATGAAGAACATTGACATTGGTAATATAAGGCCTAGAGAGGTGATTGATGTTGAAGATGACAAGAATCAAGTGATATCTAACTCAAATGTGCAAGCTAGTGGTTTTCATGATCAAGTTCAAGCAAGTACTAGTCATGACAAAGTGCAAGATCAACAACAAGTGGCTAGTTCATCATCTCAACCAAGTGATCAATCAAATGCAAGCAATCAAGTGCAAGTGCTTCAACCAACCAATGTTACAAGAGATCATCCATTGGACACTATCATTGGTGATATTTCAAGAGGTGTGCAAACAAGATCAAGATTGATATCATTTTATGAGCATTTCTCATTTGTGTCATCCATTGAACCTAAGAAGATTGATGAAGCTTTGAAGGATGTTGATTGGGTGAATGCTATGCATGAAGAGCTAAACAACTTCACAAGAAACCAAGTATGGGAGTTAGTTGAGAGGCCTAAGGATCATAATGTGATTGGAACCAAGTGGGTCTTTCGGAACAAGTAAGATCAAGATGGGATAGTAATAAGGAACAAAGCAAGATTAGTGGCTCAAGGTTACACTCAAGTTGAAGGTCTTGACTTTGGAGAAACATATGCCCCGGTTGCAAGATTGGAAGCAATTAGGATCTTGTTAGCCTATGCTTGTGCCAACAACATCAAGTTGTACCAAATGGATGTGAAGAGTGCATTTCTAAATGGGTACATCAATGAGCTTGTGTATGTTGAGCAACCTCCCGGTTTTGAAGATGAAAAGAAACCCAACCATGTTTACAAGTTGAGAAAGGCTTTGTATGGATTAAAACAAGCACCTAGAGCATGGTATGAGAGATTGAGGGATTTCCTAATCTCTAAGGGATTCAAGATGGGAAAGGTTGACACCACTCTCTTCACTAAGAAGCTTGGAAATGACTTATTTGTAATGCAAATCTATGTTGATAATATCATTTTTGGATCAACAAATCAAGATTTTTGTGAGGAGTTTGGCAAGATGATGGCTAGTGAGTTTGAGATGTCCATGATTGGAGAGCTTAGTTACTTCCTTAGTCTTCAAATCAAGCAAATGAAGAATGACATATTTGTAAGTCAAGGCAAGTATATCAAGGATATGCTTAAGAAGTTTGAAATGGATGATAATAAAGCTATTAGTACACCAATGGGGACAAGTGGAAGCTTGGATAGTGATGCTAGTGGCAACATGGTGGATCAAAAGATGTATTGGTCTATGATTGGAAGCCTACTTTATGTGACCGCATCAAGGCCGGATGTGATGTTTAGTGTATGCATGTGTGCTAGATTTCAAGCCTCACCAAGAGAAAGTCATTTGAAAGCAACAAAGAGAATATTGAGGCATTTGAAGCATACACAAAATATTGGATTATGGTATCCTAAAGGAGCAATATTTGAGTTGATTGGATATTCGGACTCCGATTATGCGGGATGCAAAGTTGAGAGAAAGAGCACATCGGGCACATGTCAACTATTGGGAAGATCACTTGTGTCTTGGTCATCAAAGAAGCAAAATAGTGTAGCACTTTCAACCGCCGAAGCAGAGTATATTTCGGCTGGTAGTTGTTGTGCTCAATTACTTAGGATGAAGGCTACTTTGAGTGACTTTAGAATTAAATTCAAGCAAGTGCCATTGCTATGTGACAATAAAAGTGCCGTCAAGCTCACCAACAACCCGGTTCAACACTCAAGAACTAAGCATATTGATGTCTGCCATCATTTCATAAGAGATCACCAACAAAAAGGGGACATTTGCATTGAGAGTGTGGGCACCGAAAATCAACTTGCCGATATCTTCACCAAGCCACTTGATGAGAAGAGGTTTTGCAAGCTAAGAAATGAATTGAACATACTTGACTTCTCCAATATGTGTTGATGCACCCCCATTATATGACATGCCTCTCCTTCGAGCAAAGCAAGGTAAAGTTGATTGACATGCCATCCATCCATTGCTAAGGACTTGTTTAGTGCATCTAGTCATTCCTATCATGTCCTAGGCTCATTCATGAAAATCAAATGAATTTGATGCTTGTATGGTACCACTATTGCTTATTTGTTTGAAATGATCTAGTGGTAGTATATGATATGTTTGTGGGCTTGTAAACCTAGTGTTTGATCTCGAAAATAAGCTATAAGTGTTTAACTCAACATGGTACAAGATAACCCTTATTTGGAGATATGAAGAAGCTTGTCCTTGGATCAAACCGAGTTAAATATCTTTTGCAAGTGATCTAGATTGAACTAAATTAGGAAAATAATCCTCATTTCACATGGTTTCACCCCAACCTATCTATAATTTGACCTCACCTTTTGTGCTGATTGTTGACATTGACAAATCCTAACCTATCTATACTTTAAGCCTTTGTGGTCATTGATGACAAAGGGAGAGAAATAGTTTACAAAGATAGTGAAAGGACAATAAAGGGGGAAAATTTAATATAGGGGGAGAGATATGACAAAGGAAGGGGATCAATTAAAATTTTGAGCATACAAGTAGGGGGAGCAAGCTCATGAACTTGTTTGGTGCATTTGAATGTGCATTTCACATATTTGCTTGCATTGCACAAGTTTTAAAGCTAAATATCCATGCTTGTGTGGTGTATGCTAGTTGTAGATTTGAATGGTGAAATGAAAATCTAGCATGCATAGGTTACTTCGTGATTTCATCTCAAGAGTTTCCAAGTATTTACAAGTGGTATTGAGCTAAAATAACTAGACTTATGTTCATCTTATGGAAACTAGACCCTTGCTTCTAATGTTGATCTCACGGAGTATTCTAGTTTTTGTGTATGTCTAGTTACTAATGGTGCTAAGGATGATATATTGGTGCACTCCGATTGGTATCACACTTCAAAGGTCCATCTCTTATACCTTAGCATCATATGGTAGAAATTGTCTCATATATTTCCTATCTAAGCATATGTGCAAGCTACAATCCAAACTCGTAGCACATATGTAGGGGGAGCAATTGCTACCATTTGGAGTTCATAAAACTTGTCCATATTCTTTTACACATGGTAAATATGCTTGGGCAAGCAACATGGATTCAATTAAATTATAATTCATATCTTTGTGAAAGGGTTGTCATCAATTACCAAAAAGGGGGAGATTGAAAGCTCTAGTTTGGTTTTGGTTAATTGATGAAACCCTAAGTGCTAACCTAGTTTATCAAAGTGATTATGAGATAAGTAGCACTACTCCAAGTGATGAAGCAATGGCGAAGATCATGACGATGGTGATGGCATGATGATGATCAAATGCTTGAACTTGGAAAAGAAGAAAGAGAAAAACAAAAGGCTCAAGGCAAAGGTATAAATAGTAGGAGCCATTTTATTTCGTGATCAAGACACTTAGCGAGTGTGATCACATTTAGGTTAGATAGCCGTACTATTAAGAGGGGTGAAACTCGTATCGTAATGCGGTTATCAAAGTGCCACTAGATGCTCTAACTCATTGCATATGCATTTAGGATCTAGTGGAGTGCTAACACCCTTGAAAATGTTTGTGAAAATAAGCTAACACATGTGCACAAGGTGATATACTTGGTGGTTAGCACATTTGAGCAAGGGTAGGAAACTTCACCGGTGGAGTGTCCGCCCGTAGAGTGCGGACAGTCCGACGGTGCCACCGGTGCCCTAGACAGAAAAGACGAAGGTCACTGTAAGTGACCGGACCCTAGTCTCGGCTGGACCGGCGCGTCCGGTCAGTGGCAGCAGAGGGCGCGTGTTTTAGTCTTCGACCGGACGTTGGCGCTAAAAGTGACCGGACGCTGGCAGGGTGCGTCCGGTCAATGCTGACGTACACTGACGTGAGGCACACAGAGGAAACATTGAGTGACCGGACGCAGGGTGTGTCCGATCGAGCATGACCGGACACGTCCGGTCGTGAAATATCACGTTTGGAACCTTACTGGAAACGATCGGACGCTGAGATCCAGCGTCAGGTCACTTTCTAACTGACGCGTCCGGTCATCACTTGGCCATTGAAATCGGGCGATCGGCGTTTGAAGCCGATGACACATGGCGCACATCGCACGACCGGACGCTAAGGGCCAGCGTCTGGTCAATTTGACCGGAGCGTCCGATCGACCCGTGTTCAGTGCAGTGAGGAGCCCAACGGCTCTATTTCATAGGGGCTTCTATTTAAACCCCATGGCCGTCTCAAGCTCACTCTCTTGGCTATTTGTATTGACATAGCAACCTTGTGAGCTTAGCCAAAGCCCTCCCACTGATCTCCATCATTGATTCATCATCTTTGTGAGATTGGGAAAAAATCCAAGTGCATTGCTTGAGTGATTGCATCTAGAGGCACTTGGTATTCGTGTTTTACTGTGGATTTCGCTTGTTGCTCTTGGTGGTTGCCACCACCTAGACGGCTTGGTGCAGCGGTGGAGGATTGGCACGAGTTGGTAATTATTCGTGGCCATCTCCGGTGATTGTGAGGGGAGTTGTACCTTTCCCGGCGGAGTGCCGAAAGGTAACTCTAGTAAATTGCCCATGTCATTGAGTTACCTCACTTGTGGATAGGTTCTTATGGTGTCCAATTGTGAGGATGAGGTTTGTGCAACACCTCTTAGCCGCCGAACCACCAAGTGTTGGTCGACACAACGGGAACTAGCGTGTTGGCAAGCACATGAACCTCGAGAGAAAATCAGTTGTCTCTTGCCCTTTGGTATTCTCCCAGTGATTGGTTTTATATTCATCTTATGATTGGTTCATTCCTCTTCATGGCGGTATAATCATCCTACTCACTTATTTATATTCTTACAAACTAGTTGTAGCAAGCTCTTTAGTGTAATTAGAATTGAGAGCTTGCTTTGCTATTCAAGTTTATTTAGTGGAGCTCTTTAGAGTAGCAAGTTTGAGAGCTCTTAGTGAGTAGTATCATAGTAAGTTGTGTGTCTAGCTATCATTGCAACTAGAATTGTTGGATAGGTGGCTTGCAACCCTTGTAGAGCTAGAGCAAGTTTGCATTTAGCTATTTGTCATACTAATCAAATTGCTCTAGTTGATTTGTAGAATTTTTAATAGGCTATTCACCCCCTCTCTAGCCATATTAGGACCTTTCAACACCACTTAAGATAAGCAACAGCCCAAGATGGTACCCATATTTTAAGGTAATGAACAAGCCATACAATTTGTAGGTTGTTCCTGCATATTTGGATAAATATATTGTAACAAATAAATGTTGGGTGTTCATGTAGGATTGTGTTGGGGCAATAGATGGAACTCATATTTATGCTAGAGTCCCAGCCAAGATACAAGCAACATTTAGGGGTAGGAAGCACTACCCCACCCAAAATGTTCTTGCTGTTGTTGACTTTGATTTGAAATTTACCTATGTGTTGGCCGGCTGGGAGGGTTCAGTACATGATGCTACCTTCCTTGCTGATGCACTAGAGAGGGAGGATGGGTTAAAGGTTGCACCATGTAATCAACTACAATGGCTAACTACATAAAATCTACAAATGTATAACACTGAGGCATTGGACTTACGCTATGATGATTTTCATGTGAAAGCAACTGCTACTGTTCTAATAATGTTGAACTATGTTTTTCATGTGAATTGAGGCATTGAACAATGTGCAATGGTGATTTATTTTTTATGCTACACTTGACCTGAGGCTTTGGACTTATGCTATGATGATTTTTTATGATACTACACTTGAACTGAGGCATTGGACAAATGCAATGATGATTTTTTGTGATACTACATTTGACCTGAGGCTTTGGACATGAGCAATGATGATTATTTGTTTTTGTGATACTTTAACTGAGGCTGGAGGCATGTGCAATGATGTTTATTTATTATTGGCTTAATTTACCTGAGGCTGCAGGCATGTGCAATGATGTTTATATATATATGTGGTCAGATTTGAATTTGAATTTTTTTTGCTGGAAAATCTACTGTAGGGGCGGTTCTTGATTGAACCGCCCTTACAAATACACACAGCAGGGGTGGCTGGTGATACAACCGCCCTTACAGAAGTCCACTATAGGGACGGCTGATATTACCAGCCACCCCTACAGAGGGCACTGTAGGGGCGGCTGAAAACATCAGCCGCCCCTACAGAGGCACCCTCTGTAGGAACACCCTAGGAAGGGCGGCTGGCGCAGCCGCCCCTACAGAGGCTCTAGAGCCGCCCCTACAGTTAACTTCTGTAGTAGTGACTCTCATTGACTATATAAGGAAAATTTTATGTCAGCACGCAATCAAGATGCGCCCGTCTCACATTTATTGTTGCGCGAAAATCGTATAATGTACAGACGACACTTTTTGTCATGGAAATTTTGGACTAAATATCTCTTTGAGAGGACAAGATGGACCGGCAGATTGCATTATTTTTGCATCGTGGATTATCTCTCATTGGGCTATGCTAGCATCCAGACGTCTGGACAGGACACCCATCTGCACTCCGTTTCACGTGTTCCACGTGAGGCCCGCACCTGTCTAGATGTCACCCGCGCCGACTGACCCCACGTTGGGACCGCTCACGCCCCCTCTGCTTCCCCCGTCCGGACATCTACGCCCGGTCGGTGTCAGCGGCACCCCACAGTTGTGTAGCTGGTAGGTCCCATTGCAACATGAGTAACACTAGATCTAATTTTACAACATTTGCAACATACGTTCGAAAAAGCTAAAACACTTACAAAAATACATAAAAACACTCAGCATAACCATTGCAAACATACGCGGCATCCAAATAAACATTTGCAACATATGTGTGGAACATATGCAACATACAGATAAATACACTTACAACATACGTCTGAAAAAATAGATGTAACATTTGTAATAGACGTTGGCAACATACGTGTATAGCCATTATAACATATGCAACATTCCGATCTACTTTTGCAACATCCATATGAAACACTTATAACATACCTTTGAAACATTTGAAAAACTTAAAACATGCGCTTGCAACATGCGCTTTCAGCAAAACCTGACAGGCGGGCGGGCGAGCGGAGCCTTACACAGCGAGATCCGGCGTTAGGTCGCAGTGGAGAAGGAGGATGGCAACGGGTGGGAGGCTGCGTGACCCTTGGTGAGCGGTTGCGCTACCTCCGACGATAGGGCGCGTGCGGTGCCCCGGCGAGTGGCACCCGCGGTGGAGGCGGCAGCGATGGTCGGGCGGGTCCCTCGAGCTGGAGAAGGTCGCGGCGAGTGGGTGCCATGCCCGCGGCGAGGCGTCCCCGCGCTGGAGAAGGCCGCGGCGAGCGGCAACTGCGCTTGAGAAGACGAGCGGCGGGGAACACCACGACGGCCGTGCGAGTTGGAAAATGTCGTTGTCTTTTTCTTTTTGGAGAAACCCATGAAGGAAGGTAGAGGGAGCAGGCCTGTTGGACTGGTAGGTAGCGCACAGACCCAGGAAGCGCGTGTCCGGACGGACGGACGCCCACACCACATCATTTCCATCTCCCATTATAAAACACAATCAATCCATATATTGATAAATTATGTGTTTTTCTATCAATAGTAAAAAAACTGACAAAAATAATGTACCAAACGTTTTTGTTTTTTATATCAATTTTAGGGACCTAATAGAAAAATTCATAATTTTCATGTCGGTTGAAGACAACCGATATGGGAATTTTTGTTTCCAGTATTAGTGGTAGAAACTCAACTCCGTTTGCCACAACTATCAACAAAAAAGAATCTGCCACACCAATGGGGGCCCGTTAGGCTTGCTGAATCTTGGCTGAAATTGACTGAAAACGCTGTTCTGGCTGAAATGTTGTGAGAGAAAAACATTGTTCCGGCTGAAAAAAGAAATCGAACAAACCGGATATGAGGTAAGCCGAACGGGGCCTATATATATATGATTTTTGCTTTCCACGTATCTTTCCAGAGATTAAAATAGATCTAGCAAGCTAATACTAGTATAAAATAATACTCCCTCCATTCCAAATTATAAGTTATTCTAAAAATCCTAAAGAGTTAAAACATATCAAGTTTGATCAAAATTATAAAAAAAATCCACAGCACTTATTTTGTAGTACGTACTGGCTAGGTGAAGGTAACGGTCAGAGTCGTTACATGCATGATGCATGATGCATGAGGTGTAACACGTGGATATCTGCATTTCTTTACATGTGGGAGTTTTTGGTTCATCTGCTTGGTTCCTTTCGTCCGTACTGCTCAAGTGTGCCAACTTGGACTTCAACCTCAACGTCGTCATCTGCCGTTATTTTTTTTTTGTTTGCGAATTTGCTGTTAATCAGCTTAGAGAAAGGAGAAATTAAACGCCGTTTGCCACAAATATCAACACAAAAAGATTATGCCACATCAATAGTGGATTAAGTATATTGCTCTACTTTCCATGAAACTTTACAGAGACCTAGCAGGCTAGTTGTGCAAAAAAAAAAAGTGGATTTGATAGTTTATTGTCACCCGACACCAATTTGACCAATTATGAAGGTATACGATGAGTTGGCAGCACTAAGGTATTGTTTGATACGCATGTATTTATCTTAATCTATATGTGTTAAGTGGATTAGAGTGAAATCAAACTAAGTTCCATTTTAATTCACTCCAACACATGTAGATTGGAGTAAATACACATGCATCCAAACAAGACCTAAAGCGGACATAAAAAATTTGATTAGCTTTATAATGCTGATGCAGACATCTTAGCCAACCTTTCGTAATTGGGTCTCCTTGTAGTAGCAATGTTAGGTCCTTTATGGGCGGTTGGCTCTTTTTTTCTTCTTCTGTTTCCTATATTTTCGTGTGAAAATAAACTGATTTTTTATAAAATAAATTACCTTAAGATTTCTATGAAATTCCCGTTGATGCCATGCTCGAGTAAGGAATTTCTATGTCAGCACGCAATCGTATCATGTACAGACGATTGCACATGATCGATTATCTATTTCTTTTTTTCATATATATAAGCTGTGGATTGACCAGCGACTAGGGAAGATCTAAATCCAATCATTCAGACTAAACATGCTCAAGATTTTCGAGCATGACACTTTTTGTCATGGACAATTTTGGACTCTTCAACAGGACAAGCTACACGTTGCATTATTTTCTTTTTTCTCGTATTATAATTAAAAAGAAGAGTTCAACTATACAAACAACGCGCTACTGACGAGCGCCCTAGGAGGTTGTACAGTCGTAGGCTGAACCGTCCTAGCAAACAGATTCAAGTTTCGATATTACATAAATGGTTTACAACCGAGCTAAGAGCAGCGCTACCACCTACGAGGTCGGGCGTCTCCGCTGCTGGCTGCGCAACCCTCCATCCGCATCCGAGAAGAGCTCTCTTCTACCAGTCCTGCTGTTGGGCGCTGCGAAGCTCGTCCAGAGCTGCAACGTGGCTCGGCGTCAAGTTCCCTGTGAAAAAGGCGTCGTATGCTTGCTTGGACACGGATGAAACTGGCGCCACCGGTGGCATGATGCCCATCCTCTTCATGAGGAGTACCTCGCCCCGCTTGGCGGTTGGTATGTGCGTCAGCGGCTGAGCAGTAATCCACCGGCTCCTGAGTGGCAGGGGTTGCTTTGTGGTTGCCGCCTTCTGCCTTGGTGGACTGGCGATTAAAGGAGACTTCCGCTTGAGCTGCACCTCCTCAACGAATCGTGCGAGACGCCGAGCAGCCTCGCCTGGCGTGGGCGTCACGTCGCTGGGAGTGGGTGTGCCCACCGTGTCTACAACGCTAGTTTGTCCCACCCGTGGTGGCGTGAGCTATGGCAGCCCCTGCGGCGACAACATAGGCGATCCTAACACCCGCTGAGCAGCCACCGGAGAACGAGTGTCCACCGTCGATGCCTCAACCTCCTGATGGGCGGCCGCCTGAGTAGGTTGGCACCTAGGCGTTGGTGCTCCTGCTAGTCGACTTACTATGAGCAAGGCATTGAGCTCCTCCAGCATTGGGTCTACCCACATGGGAGGCCCCACGCTCATGCACATCTCCAACACCAGCGGGTCTGGCTCGAGGGAGCAGTGCGTAGCAACTGACGGGGCTGCGTTGTCGGCAGGCTCGTCCAACGGGCACCGTGCCCAGTCTGTACTCCAGCGGCGACCGAGGTGAAGGTCGGCGCTGCCTGGGCCGCCCCTGCCGACCACCCGTGATGCCTCTGTCATTGGCGCCAGCGATCGCATCTGGCAGGAATGGCACTGTCCATCTCGACCCCACCAGTCTCGTGAGCCACCGTGGTTCGCTAGCCGAACGGAGGAGTTGCGGGCGCCACGAACAACGCGTTGTGGCTGACGACCCCGGGCGCCTACGTCGCGCGAGCTCCCAGAGCCCATGTGCCGTGGCTGCTTGCAGTCGCGCGCAACATGTCGAAGTTCCTTGCACCACAAACATCGCTGAGGCAGCTTGCAGGTTGCCACCCGATGCGCAGAGGAGAGGCAATTGAGGCACTTGCCGTGAAGGCCTGTTGGGATGCACCTAGGAGGTCGATGACTCGTAGACTTGTTGGGTCCTGTCCCCTCGCCGTTGCTTGTAGGCACTCGCGGAAGGACCTCGTACCAGCCATCTGCGTCTGGGGCGGAGATGTGGCGGCGACGGTTGTTAGACGGAACCCGTGGGCCGAGCCTCTGATGGACAGGCAAGCGCTGTGTGCCATCGCTCATGGCCCGGGAGGCTCTGCTAACCATGTCCCTACCGTGGATAGGATGCCCATGGAGGAGCTGTGGCGAAGCCCGTCAACGCTTGGACAGCCTGTGCCGCCCTTCGGTGTCGGCGACAGCACCCCGACCGTCAATCTCCCCGTCATTGGCGCTGCGCATGCCCCCAACGATTTTCTAGATTTTCCTGCAAACAATCCTAGACCAAATCTATTTTTCTGAATCAACTAGAGATTTTCATGAGCTCTAAATATCTATTTGGATTTTTGTTATCCCAATCTATCTTTGGAGTTTTCTTCAAAATTTTAAAAAACATACAAACATTTTATGTGGTTTTGAAAAATTACCAAATATTTACTAAATTTCTTTAACTGAAAAAAGAACAAAGCTGCCTTCAAAACCACTCCAAACCAGCAAGATGCTTGGTTTAGAGAGTTTAGGGGACATGTTTTGAAGTTCAAGAAGGAAAATCAAACTACGACGAACTTCAGGAAGGTATAATACACTTTCGCCATTTGTAGTAGACACTGCAGGCAACGAATCAATGCACGTCACCCATTAGCTTGCTAAATGATAGACCCATAAGCTCGCGATATCAACTATTCAATCTACGTCATCGCGGGTATGTTGCTTGTTAAGCCATAAACCTAGCGGTCGCGAATTGCCACCAAGGTTCTCGCCCCCTCCACCTTACATCGTCCTCGCCTACCTTGCTCTTGCACATTTCTCTTGCTGATGTACCGCCTGTACCTCCCTCAACATATAGATCCACCCTCTTCCTGGCCCTTCCTTAGCAGTGGAGCGGGCTACAACGAGGGTGTCAACGGCCAGCTCAACGCACATGCTGGTGGAGGCTTCTTGGTCTACCTCTCGGGGATTCCATTTTGAGCTTGAGAATTCCATTTTGATCAGCTAATAGGCGGGGCCAAGAAAGGGGAGAGTAGGACAGCCTAACTAAATTGGCCTCTTGCATAAGTGATTTGGCATATGGTCCATTAGATCATGGAAGGTCCAACAGGACATGGAGGATTTGGAAAGGGGAGATTGATATTGGGGCCTTTCATACACCTTACAAAAATTGTAGAAACCATGTGAGATTCAGAGGTCACTTCTCGGGTGATAACTCGGAGAATTTTGCTAAGTCAGCCATCAAGTTGACCAAGATTGCCCCTGGTTGACTTGATTTAATTAGAAGAGAAAATGGGAACTAAGAGTCGAATTTGGGGTCCTTGTCCTTGAGGAGCTAGATCCAAAGTTTTTTTATTAAATTTATAACGTGATCCATTAATGGAAAAGAGTTAAAGAAGGCTTTTGCCCTTGTGCCATGGTTGATGGAGGCTCGTGATCCATATATGTTGCGACGTGTCGCAAAGATTTGGGTCAGAGTCTAGGGAGGAGTGGGTGATGGTTTCGGGCTTCAAGTAGTGTTTTTGGAAAGTTTTATTTGGAATGACCTTAAGGTCGTGACAAAGAGTGTATTTACACCTTAAAGCTTCATTCAAGCCACGTTTAGCATGACTTCTCCATCAGATCCTGAAATCGTTTGGAGCCATTTTATGCCAAACACGATAAAACCAAATGACTTTACCTGAGGAGCCCCTTAAATCGCGCTCTCGCAAAGGATACGTGGAGGGTGAAGCCAAAAATAGTGGCTTCACCTTACCCTGGTGGGCACTGCATGGGGTTCTATGATAGCATGTTTTAAGAAGCTCTACATGTGGAGTTGTTTTGCCAAATGGTTTACCAAAATGGCTCTAGCTCCATCGATGGAGCCGTTCATAGAGCTAAAGCAAAAAATACAACTTCACTGGTGAAGTGAAGCCATACCAAACGGAACCTCATTTTTATATGTTTCTGATATGGCCTGTGGCCATGTTGGCCACCATCAACGACATGATCGGACACAACAAGCAAGTGATAGCAATAACGGAAGGCAGGAGAATCTCGATCCCCTTTTCAATCACGCTTGAGGTCGAGAGCAGCGACACCATCGACAATGTCAAGGCCAAGATCTAGGACAAGGAGGGCATTCCGCCTGACCAGCAGAGGCTGATTTTTGCTGGTAAGCAATTGGAGGATGGGAGAACATTAGCTGATTACAACATTCAGAAGGAGTCGACACTCCATTTGGTCCTGAGGCTCAGGGGTGGAACTATGATCAAGGTGAAGACACTGACTGGGAAGGAAATCGAGATTGACATTGAGCCCACTGACACAATCGATAGGATCAAGGAGCGTGTTGAGGAGAAAGAAGGAAACCCCCTGTTCAGCAGAGGCTCATTTATGCTGGGAAGCAGCTTGCTGATGACAAAACTGCCAAGGATTACAACATTGAAGAGTAAGATCGCTGGCTAAATCAATCGTGATGCCATCTAATATCTTTCCTCGTCGAAAATTGGGCCTTGGACCACCGCGAGAGATGCAGAATGTGAGCTCAGCTTCTCCTGCTGAAAACCCTCCATGGATGGACTTCCCAATCGGTAAGGAGTTTGAGATTGATATTCGCAGGCGCTTTGGTTCTCTAGTGCATCATGAATCCCCTTCTTCGCGGGGCTCATTTTTTCTGCTCGCTACGTTTCGGAGATTTCTCTTCAGACTCACGGAGGAAAGTGTGGCTCTGGTTTTACAATCTTGCCTGGGTGGTCATGCCCCATTCTTCCATGTGGTGGAAGTGAGCCGAAACCACTTTCGATTCTCGGTCTCTTGCAAAGCTGTGGGATTTGCTATTTACGCCTTGCACAGAGTTATTGGATCCTCTTTTGATGTATACTTTCACCTCTGGAGCAATGGTGCCCCCCACTGGGAAAGGGAAAAGCATCTATGGGAAGAAGAAGAAGCTAAGAAGTGGTCTGATGTCCTGCGCATGAGTCAGAAACGAGCTGAGAAGGCCAAGGCAAAAGTTTCTGTCAAAAAATCTGTCAGGTTTTCGTCTAAACTCATCTCTGATTCCCCAAGGAGGATTGGTAGCTCGACTGTCAACTTTGGTTCTATTGTGACGCCGATTGATGAGTCTGCTGGGCTTACTCAATCTTTTACAGTGGGGTTTTCTAATAGTTCTTTGATTCAGAATGTGCATGCTACGTCTGATCCTTCTTCTTCCAAGCAGTTTGAGTGTGATCAGCTTATTGGGGATCGTTCAGATTCTATTCCCATAGCTCATGCAGGCAGTTCAGATTGTTCAGTTCATTCAGCTCATTCAGATTATTCAGTTCAGACGCAGCGGCCATCAGTCCATACCTCTCAGCCTATCCCGATTCTGAAGAAGTGTGCCCTCGATGAGGTTCCTGGTCTTGGGGCTGGTTTTCTGGTGAGTGACCAAAGTCACATTAACGTCCCAAGTTTCAAGGAGCAGCCTCGTTCTCCAAGATCATCATTAATTAAGGCGGTGGCTAATTCAAATTCAAATTTGAGCCGCTCCTGTGATATGCCAGAGAAGGGCACCGGTCACACAAGGCATAATGAGATGGTCAAATTTAATTCGGACCAATGCTCGAGATGCATGCGCTGGGGTCATTCTAATCGGAGGTGCAAATTCCCAGTCAGATGCCTCTCCTGCTTCAACTATGGTCATCGGGCTAAATCCTGTTGGGCTCGGCCCAAATTTGTCCGTCAGTGGAGACCCAAGTTATCCAAGCCCATTGCCACTATGGCTGGTCCGTCGTTGTTCTGGAGGCCCAAAGTGATAACTCAAGCGCCGCTAGACTCTTCGGTGCAGCA
The DNA here is from genome assembly GCF_019320115.1 of Miscanthus floridulus. Lineage (NCBI taxonomy): Eukaryota > Viridiplantae > Streptophyta > Magnoliopsida > Poales > Poaceae > Miscanthus > Miscanthus floridulus. The sequence continues at coordinate 86,215,232 of NC_089590.1, forward strand.
GGACGCTGGAGTCAATGTGGGTATGATGCAGGACATCAACATGGAGCTCCAGCCCGGGGACAACGCTGTTGCTGATGGAAATGCCAATGCTGATGAACATTGATGAAGAGGCGATTCCCCACCATCCTGATCAGCCGCAAGATACAATCTCCTTCAATCAGTCTAGAAGTACAATGAACTATCTGCGGACAACCGGTCCGGATATTCACCTGACAGTGGAAGAAGTGATGGCCGATATTCAGAATAGTACCTCCTCTGACGGTTCAGACAGTCCTAGAGTGCAATCTGCACTTCAAATCAACATGGTGCTTGTCCCTCCTTTCATCCTCAAGGCTTGTCAGAAACTCCCTACTGGGTGCAAGTACATGCTGCCTGTGCAGATAATGCAAGCTAAGACCCCTGCTCCTGAATGGAAAGAAGACACCAGCAAGGCCATAGCGCCAGTCCTGACCTTCCTGGATCCTCTGCTCGTTAGACTCTGGGCTGCTCTGTTTGGGCAAGTTGCTCCTGTTCCTGAAGCCCAGGTGGATAATGCAGGTCTCTCCTTCCTGTCTGCGACTTCGACTAGGCCGGGCTCCAAGACCCCCCTGGTGAACACCCTCGTACGCCGCAGCACTCGCCTGAACCCTTGTGCCGTGGGAGGGGTTCAGGTTATCAAGATGAAAGTGCCTGCATCCAAACGCAGGAAGAAGTACATGATCAACCTGGACGCGCCACCAGCCAACGCTGATGAAGCTGCTGATCCCACCCCGCTCAACATCCTCCAGGGGTGGGCAACTAGCTGTGGAGTGTCTCCTATGGAGCTCTCGGAGGACGCCCTGCTGGAGGGGCACGCTGATGATATGGTTATCAATGAATAGAACGTGGAATATCTTATGCTGGAACGTAAGGGGGATCAACAGATCTGAAAAATGGCCTTTAATTAGAAACAAAATTGATGAAAGTAATTGTGATATTTTCTGCTTCCAAGAAACGAAAAAGGAGAATTTTGACTTGGCCTTTGTAAAGAAGTTTGCTCCTAGGAAATTCGACCAATTCATCTTCTCCCCATCTGTTGGCGCTTCAGGTGGCATTATAGTAGGATGGAATGGCAGCTTGTTTCATGGTACTGTGGTGGAAGTCCATCCCTTCGCCATCACTGTTTGTTTCTCCTCCAGGATGGATTCTAACGTTTGGTACCTCTCCACTGTCTATGGCCCCTGCTTGGAACCAGCTAGATCAATCTTTTTCAATTGGTTCAAGAACCTAGACATACAGGATGTCTGTAATTGGATTTTGATGGGTGATTTCAACTTCTACAGATCTCTTGAGAATAGGAACAGAAATGGGGGAAATTTTTAGGACACTCAAATATTTAATGAGGCCATTGATCATTTGGGCTTGGTGGAGTTGCCCTTAAAAGGCAGATCTTACACTTGGAGCAATATGCAGGAAGAGCCCTTACTAGAACAGTTAGACTGGTTCTTCACTTCAGTTAATTGGACCAGTGATTTCCCAAACTCCATGGTCACTCCTTTGGCTAGGCCCACATCTGATCATGTTCCATGCAGGGTTTCTATTGAGACTAAAATCCCTCGGGCTAGCATTTTCAGGTTTGAGAACTTCTGGGTGTCCCATAGTTCATTTCTCAGTACTATTCAAAATTCATGGAATCAACAAAACAGAAATGGTTTGAATAATATTGTCTCAATCTTATCGGCCAAATTCAAAAAGCTTCAACATGACTTAAAGCAATGGAGCAGATCCATATCAAGTTCCAAGATTCTCATTGATAACTGCAACAAAGTCATCCACTACTTGGACACAATAGAAGAGTTCAGACCCCTTTTTAACCCTGAATGGAATACCAGAAGGATCATAAAACACCAGTTGTGCAGTTTGCTGAACCAACAGAATACATACTGGAGGCAGAGGAATACCATCAACAGGATCAGACATGGGGATGAATGTACTAAGTACTTTCACTCAATGGCCACGGTCTCTTATAGAAGAAACTTAATCTCTCAGATTCAGGATGATTATGGTGTTACTCTGATTCAGCATGAAGACAAAGCCAATCATCTCTGGCTAACATACAGGAACAGAATGGGTCAGTCGGGAAATGTTACCATGGCCTTTGACTTAAGCTCTCTGATCCAATCCCCAGACAATGTTGACCTCAACTACTTAGTGGAACCTTTCCTTCATTCAGAAATTGACAACATTGTCAGAAGCATGCCTGCTGATAAGGCCCCAGGGCCTGATGGATTTAATGGAGTTTTTATTAAGAAATGTTGGAACATTATCAAGGGTGATATCTACCAGCTTTTCTCAGACTTCTATGAGAACAGGGTGAATTTGGCTCCAATTAATGGGTCTTACATTGTGCTGGTCCCCAAAATCACTAGTCCTATGACTGCTTCTGATTTTCGGCCTATTTCCCTATTAAACTGTTGTGTCAAACTTCTCACCAAACTACTTGCTGATAGGTTACAAGGGATCATTCTTCAGCTGATTCATAGTAATCAATATGGTTTTATCAGGCAAAGGACCATCCAAGATTGTCTGGCTTGGAGTTTTGAGTACATTCATCAGTGCCACCAGTCTAAAAGAGAAATAGTCATCATTAAGCTGGATTTTGCTAAGGCATTTGACACTATGGAGCACTCCACCATCATTGAGATGCTTGTAGCTCTTGGTTTCCCTGAAAGATGGATTAGCTGGATTAATGCCATACTCTCTTCGGGTTCGACCTCGGTTCTACTGAATGGTGCCCCTGGGAAAAACTTTTGTTGCAGGAGGGGAGTGAGGCAAGGGGACCCTCTGTCCCCTCTGCTATTTGTACTAGCTGCAGAGATCTTGCAATATGTGATCAATGGCTTGAAGGACCAAGGAATTTTGAAGCTCCCCATCCCACAGCCCTCTAATGACTTTCCTATAGTACAGTATGCCGACGACACATTGCTCATCATGCAAGCTGATGCCAGACAGATTTTTTGCCTAAAAGCCATTCTAAACACCTTTGCATCATCGACTGGCCTTGCAGTAAACTTCTCCAAATCCTTCATGGTGCCTATTAATGTTTCCAGTGAGAAAATTGCCATTCTTGCTGCTACCCTGGGGTGTCAGGTGGGCTCCTTCCCATTCACTTATCTGGGGCTTCCTCTAGGGACTTCTAAACCAAAGATTGAGGAGTTTGCCCCTCTGTTGGATAGAGTAGAGAGGAAGCTATCTGCTTGTTCTACCCTGTTATCATATTCTGGGAGAGTTGAGTATATTAACTCAGTCCTAACCCCTACTGTCAACTATGCTATGTGCACCTTCAAGCTTCAAAAAGGTGTAATCGAGGGGATTGATAGAATCAGAAAACAATGCTTATGGAGAGGCAATACTGAAAGTAAAAGAGGTGGGAATTTGGCTGCCTGGCCACTGGTTCAGAGACCAAAGAAAAAGGGGGTCTTGGTATAAAAAATTTGTATTTGCAAAATGACAGCCTCCTCATGAAGCAGCTCCATAAATTTTACTCAAAAGACAAGACCCCTTGGGTACAGCAGATATGGTTCAAGTACTATGACAATAAAGTTCCCCACTCCCAAAGAGCAAGGGGCTCCTTTTGGTGGAAGGATGTGTTTAAACTCAAAGATCTCTATATTGAAATCACCAAGGTTCAGCTGGGAGATGGAACGTCCACTCTTTTCTGGAAAGATAATTGGGCAGGGGGGGTTTTGGAGGACCTCTTTCCTGCCATTGCCGGATACTCCAAGAATGATAATATCTCCATCAGAGAGATGTCTGAGGCAGCCAGTCTTGATGAACTGTTTAATATTCCCATCAGCCAACAAGCTTCCGACCAACTTGATCAAGTAAGTCAACTCATCCAGAATTTTTCTCTGACTGACAATGGGGACCAGAGGTTGTTCAGTTGGGGTGCTCAGTATAAGGCTCCAAAGCTCTACAAATTAGCATTCTCAGAACATCAGGTTCCAGTGGTCTTCAGTTGGGTGTGGAAATGTAAAGTCACACCAAGGGTAAAATTCTTTGCCTGGCTCATTCTAGTGGACAGGCTTAACACTAGGGACATGCTGGCAAGGAGAAACTTCAACGTACAGCCAAATAATCTCTATGTACTCTGCAGTGACAATTGTGTTGAGACCATTGATCACCTGTTCTTTGACTGCTCATTCGCCAAACAGTGTTGGGCAAAGGTAGGTATCAACTGGACCCAGGACAGTAGCCGAATAAGAAGAATCCAGAGAAGTAAGCAAAGGAGCAGCAGGTGTCTCTTCATGGAAGTGTTCCTAATTGCAGCGTGGGAACTTTGGAAGGTCAGGAACAGGCTCATCTTCGATGGTGTACAAGCCAGCTTTGCAAGGTGGCTGAATAATTTCAAGGAGGAAGCTACTCTCCAGTCCTGCAGAATCAAAGAAGCTGATAGAGCACCTGTTTTGCTTTGGCTTGATGCCTTGTAACTTTATTTCCATATTTATGTACCTCCCGGGTGCTTGTATCCCCCCTCTCCTCCTCTTATCATTTGTAAGTCCCTCTGTACTCTTTTGTTCCTTTAATTTATAAAAGTCTTTTTAAACCGTGGGGACCTCCCCCACGGTATTTCGCGTCAAAAAAAAAGAAAAATATTTAGTGCAAACTTCTTTTTTAGGGAATCAAGAGAACTCATTAGAAAAACTTATGATGAAATTTTCAATTTTTTTCTAAAAAAAGATACACCTCCACTTGAAATTCAAAATCAATCTAGAAAAATTCATACAAAAGTAACAAATTTAGTACATATGCATTAGAAGACAAAGTTTCACTTAAAATTTGTTATTTTCGTATGAATTTCTACAAAATGAATTTGAATTTTGTGACAATATATATCAATAGATGCATTGTGGATGTGGTATTTTTTTAAAAAATTTGAGAACTTCTAAGAATATTTCTAGAAGCTTTTTATAATCCACCAAAGATATGATTTGCAATGAATATCATATATCACAATCAGAATAGTCTTACTCTCACATAGTTCACAGGTGTTGGTATTAATTAACTTGTCACTTATTTAAGTAGCCACCTAATGTTTGTTGACATTTCTTAGCATCACTTTTACTAAGTTGTCATTCCTAGCTATGATGCCAGAAATACTTGTTGGTACTACCTAGTGCCACTTCTAGAATAACACTAAGAAGTACATTAAGTATTTTATGTGACTAGAGAGAATGTATATATATATATATATATGAAAGAGATCCGCAAGCGCACAGATAATTATACAATTGTAGCATTTCACTTGGGAGTATTCCAGGTATCGTAATTTATATTTTTACTAGGGAAGGACGGGCAATTGGAATATATTGATAACTTATACATATGATGGAGAAATAAACCATAACCAAACTTCTACTCACAACAGGGGTAAGTCAAGAGATAAATATATATGAATAGTAAATAATAACTGATAAATGATCACTCAGAGTACTCCTTTCTATGGCATTAGCATGGCTAAGTAGAATATTAGAGGAATAATTCCTAAGTCATTCTTAATTACAAGTCAAAGCATATGTTGATTAGTGCAATTATACTTAGTAGTCATTGCTAAGATCAACTTCATATCTACACATAAGGGATATTACTAAAGAAGATTAAGAACAGAGCTTGTCATCCTTCGTAACTATATCCTACTTGTCCTGTATTCGGAGAGTGGATTACAAAGGACTCAATGGGAGTGTCACATCCGCGATCTACCACATGGCCTAGAATATAGGGTGCATCCATAGGTAAACAACGTATAAGCACCACGCTTACACAATGTCGACCACTCACCCCTGGTACCTTGGAGCGAGCGCTATACGAACGTATGCTTGAACATGATGATAATCTAACTATACTAAGCATATAATCAAAGTAGACGATGAACATGATAACTAGGAATATGAATAATATTAAGAACAATGTCGAATCAATTGTAGCAAATATATGAATAATGAAAGATACAAAAGAGGATACAAGGGGCTATACCGAGCCACACTCTTGACAAGATCTGGAATCCAAGTGAAGCTTGCCTTCCTCTAGACCTAGCCTAGCTAGCTATGCCCTAAAGTATGGTGGAGCTCTGAGGATTAGGGTTTCTGTCTTCTTGATTGACTTGATCAGGGTTTGATATGCCAGGGGTGGCAGGGGCTAGTATATATAGGCCGTAGCAATCATTCTGAGCCCTTGGAACAAACCGACTTGAAAGGACTGTGTAGACGCAAATCCTAAGATGGTGGAGAACCGACGTTTGAAGAGGAGGCTAACAGCTGGGCCCATAGGCCGACCGGTCGGCACCACCTGGTAGCCACTCAAGGCCTGCCGCGGTGTGGTATCCTCTAGAGTCTTCTAGATCCTTCTGGTGTCTGTTTCGCTATGGATAAGCGTGATTTACTCTGACATATAGGTCCACCTTGACAGTTTTCTGGATAAACCCTGCTGTAAACATAGATTCACCAAAACTTGTGGAATTTGTTAGTTTAAACCCCTAAGTCAACATTGGCGATTACTTTCACGCCCTTATTCAAGTTGTATTGATGATTTATAATGTTTGTTAACTACCATTAACAAACTTCCCCAAGCTTAACCTTTGCTCGTCCTTGAGCAATGCTAAACTTACCAAATGGATCAGGAGTTGCTTAAATGTTTTCACTCCTCAAAAGTACACATGCATTCATACAAAAATTCTCCTCTGGATTAGAATAAACTGATCTAACTTTCAAACTTACCTATATTACCTTCAACCATAGGGCTTCTTAGCCTTCTCTTAGGTCTTGAGCAATTGAAAGACAGAACGATCAAGTCAAGCACTATATCTCGAGTTCTTTGCTCAACCATTATTCTAGAGTTTTTATAGGTTTTCAAAATAGAACTTAGAGCTTCCATTATATGACACTCTCAAGTCTCTCAATATATGTGGTATTTGTGGATTCTCACCAAGGCAATAGTAATGTTTTGCCTTTCTCTTCCTACAACTAAGGCTTATATGGAGCTCATAGGAGTGGAGAAAGCATGAAAGAGCATACTTGTAATATATATATTGTAAAGTCAAACATCGGATCCAAAGAGAGTTGAGTCATACAATCAAATCAAGATGTGCATGTGTATGGATGTTTGGTGGATATATATGGTGGCAAACCTAATTCTACTATGCTCCTTGAAAACCTATCTCTCTTTTGGAACTGAGAAACAACTTTGCAAGAAAACATGGGCAATCTTATTCATCTCCCCCTTTTTTACTTTCTTTTTTTTCAGACTGGCATCTAAGTACCCATTGTTTTCGATATCTCGGACACCTGTCCATTTTTTTCAACTTTTTCTTCTCTTTTTTTTCATGAATAACTTTTGCATAGCCCAATGCTTCTTTTCTACAACAAAACTTTTGAGAGATAGAAACAAGAACTTGGAGCATTTATTTGGTGGATATCCTATCCAGCATATTTTTTGTGTTCACTCCCACTGTAAGTGTAAAACATTTTTTGGGCGGATCTAGATGAAATGGCATGGTTTTGCGCCTACCCCCAGTGTAGGAGTATGGCAAACCTCTCATAAGGGTATTGTGGGTGGTGTGTACGTGATCTTGATTTTAAGAGTATGGCAAACCTCTCATAAGGATCAACAAAGCTCGACAAAACTCAATGCAAAACAAGCAGCATGTAAGTGGAAGTTTTTCTAGTATAAGTATCATATATGGCTCTGGTAGAAATTCAAGCTTTGTCATACAGGAACTCATCATGTAGAATTTTTATGTTTTTCAAAAGAAATCTACATAACTTTAGTATCACTTGGAACAAGATAAATAGTAGCTCAGACCTTCTCATATTATATCCGTCAACTACCTAGACTTAGATCAAGCATATGCTACCCACGAGTTTCAAGTTCAGAGTAAATTCTTATATCAAAAATAGTCTTATCCAAAACTCGGGAGAATTCAAAGCTGAAAACTAGGTACTTGAAAGGAATTACAATAGAATAATTATTCATCATTTCCATTCAAGAGTTAATCCTCAGAGTCCTTTTATTTATTTAGCTCTTAAAAATTAAACTTAAAGAAATCTAGACATACATATTTTTTTATTTTTTAGATCACGCCTTACATATATATAACTAGCTAAGATAAATTTTTATTTTATTTTTAGTTTTGCATTTTAACTACTATATAGTAAACTTAAGAATAGTAAAACAAGAGGAAAGAAATACTTATCTAGATACATGTAGGATGCTCTTCTCCAAGCTGGATGTTGTCATGGTCGAATATTGAAGTTGAGTGATCCTTCTCAGAGTAGTCTTGCCAAGGGATGTCCTTCTCGTCTATGGGTGGAGCGAGATGAAGACGACCGGGTGAACTTGCTCTTGATCATGTATATCATCCTGCAAGGTACTAACAAGAACACCAAAACTCGTGGAGCAGATTAGGATAAAGGGTTAGCGGTTAGCCGTCCGAAGATTAGTTGTTCTTGAAGTTCAAAATAATTTTGAAGTGGTAGAATTCAGCAGGATGTCTATCTAGTATTTTTGGTTTTTCTGATATAATTGAATGCATGGTATTTTTATTTTTATGTCACTACAGTAAACATTCTTGCGGGGTTTTATACACTGAGGAGTTATTCACATGGGGCTTAGGATTTTTATAATGTAATGATACAATTTTTATTTTTTTTCTAAATGCAAAGCAAATGCAGAAAAGTAAATATGCTAAAGTAAAATAATTTATGTAATGCTGAAAAGTAAATATGGATAACTACCAATTTTACCTTCTGGTGAGGGTTCGGATTTTTAAGTCCTCCGGACAGGACTTGACTGGAGAAGTCCTTTATTCTTCGGGTGCATCAGTCGGTCTCGGAGATGGAGGCCTTGATGGTTGCATGTCTTGTGATGGCGAGTCTGACGATGGCGCCACATTTTCCTTCCATACCTGTTTGGTTTGTGGACTCAAATTTGGTGGAGCAGGTTCATCCTTCATAGGTTCTTCATCTTCTTCATTCTCATTCTTTGGGGATTGATTTCTCCGGCGTCAAGTTGATCAATGTCTCCTCTTAGAGCGGGTCTTCTTTGGCTATTCATAAGTGGTATAACTATTAAAATAACAGTGTACCTTTTCTTCTGGGAATTGGAAGTGGACTTGTCCATATCCGACGTAGATGATCGCATTGGTAGCGTTGAGGAATGGTCTTCCAAGGATAATAGGTACATCTTATTCTTCTTCTTCTTCTCTCATGTCTAGGACCATGAAGTCGATAGAGGCATAGTGATCATGTATTCTTACTGTGACATCTTTTGCTATTCCCTTTGGAAATCAAATTGATTAGTCTACCATCTGCAATTGCATATATGTAGGAAACAAAGGTTCATCACCAAATAAGTATTCATACGTTATCTTGGACATTATGTTGACACCTGACCTAATGTCGCAAAAGGTCTTGTGGAATATTCTCTGTCCAATGGTACACTTGATCGTTGGTACTCCTAGATCATCCTTCTTGGCGAGGAATGGTGAAGCAAGTAGGTCGTCATACTCTAAACATAGTGTGTTGATCACGTTGATTGATTCTTCTTGTGGCTTCCTGACCTTTTCTTCCTTCTTTGGTTGTTTTTCTTCTTGATTACTATTGTCTCTTTGGGCAAGTACGGCATTTGTGGATGACCAGGAAGATTGCAAGATATGATTCTTGAAAGTGAATTTCTCCTTCTTATCCTTAATTGTAAAGTAGATCTTTGCACTGTCCACGTAGATGATGGCCTTTGCAGTGCTTAGGAAGGGTCGGCCTAGGATAATGGGTGCCCTTACATCTCCGCCTATTTTTAAAACCACAAAGTCTATGGGAACATATGATTGTCCCACTCGAACAATGGCATCTTCAAGAACTCCCTTGGGTAGCAGAGTGACTGATCTGCAAGCTGCAAACGCATGTTTATGTACAACAAAGTATCTTCATTAATTTTATTATAAATTACCTTAGGCATGATGTTGACATTTGTTCCGAAGTCACAGACAGCTTCTTGAAAAATGTGAGGTCCAATGGCTATGGGGATGACAGGTCTTCCTGAATCACCTTTCTTTGCAGGCAAGGAATAGTCTATCCACCTTCCCGTCGATGGTTGCGTGTAGTAGTATGCTGCATTGTGAATATCGATAAGATTTATAGTTTTTAGATCTTCCGGTTGCCCTAGAATCTTACATTTGTCGATCGGAGGAACAATGGCCGCTAGCTGAGCTATTTGTGATACTATCATTTTATTAGAGCTATGTTGGTTTTTAATGGCAGAGGAGAAGCTATCCATTCTATTGTTTATGTTTTCTAAGATTTTATCATTAGAAGCTAGTCTTTTAGATAAGCCCTCCATAATTTTAGCTTGACCAGAAATTAATTCTCTCAAGGGTGGTTGATTATTAAAATTATTGAAATAATTACCTTGATAGTTACCCTAGTAATTACCTTGGTAGGTTGGCCTTTGTTGCTGTTTCCATCCTTGATTTTGTTGAGGACGATAGTTGTTCTTGATGATGAAGTTCACATCCTCATGGGTAGGAGTGAAAACGGTACGGATATTTTCCGACCGTATTTAAGATCAAATCCGTTTAGAGGGGTTTAGATATGTCTGTATCCGAGTCTGAATATTCAACATTCGATATCGTATCCATATCTGAATACTCAAATTGCATATTTATGATGTCTAATTGTATCCTATCCGGTATGGTTTACACTATCCGTATTCGCATCCGAATCCAGACAGAAATGTGAAAACAAATGTAATATTAGTGATATCCGTCCATATGCGGTCCGTTTTCATCCCTACTCGTGGGTTTTAGGACAATTGTTCCTTGAATGCCCAGTGTTGCCACATTCTTCACACGTCATGCGGGAATCGTGAATGTGCATGACTTCTTGCTTCTCATTGGCTCGGTCTTCGAGCTTCTTCATGACCAGGTCCATCTTGGCAGACAACATGTCTACCTCCTTAAGTTGATGCATACCTCCTCCTCTCTTGCGGGTTTGAAGATGTTCTTCATTCCAGCCTTGGTTGGAGGCCATCTTCTCCACGAGAGCTGTTGCACCTAGGATTATGAGCGATAAGAAAGCACCTCCAGCAGCAGCATCCATATTATCACGAGTGTTGTTTGTCAACCCGTGGTAGAAAGTCTGCATGAGTAACCAATTCTCCATCCCATGATGAGGACATTCTGATATGTAGTCTTGGAAGCGTTCCCATGCCTCAGGGACATATTCATCATGTTGTTGTTGAAAACTCGAGATTCTCCCACGCAGAGCATTGATTTTGCCCGTGGAAATGAACTTTGCTAGGAAGGCAGTGGAGCAGTTATCCCATATAGTATTTCTATCTTTGTTGGCGTAGAACCATTGCTTCGCCTTCCCCAAAAGTGAGAATGGGAAGAGGCGAAGTAATATGGCGTCTCTGGTAACTCCTTTGATGGTGAAAGTACTACAGATCTCCAAGAAATATTAGAGATGAGCACTTGCATCTTCATGTGTCTTTCCACAAAACTGACTAGCTTGCACCATGTTGATGAGAGCTGGCTTGAGTTCAAATCCATTATCTCCGAAATTGACCGCCGGTCCAGTACAGATGCTGGCCATAGTTGGAGCAGAGAACTTACGAAGTGTCTTATCAGCCATGGCTTTAAAAACTGGTGTTAAACTTTGCCTGGTCTGGTTGTCTTCCGATTCTAAAGCTGACACTTTCTTGAGTTTAGCTCTAGTTCTCCTGATTAATGCTTCTAGATCTTCAACGTAGTTTGTCGAAAGGTCAAAACCGATCATACATTACCCTGCATAAGATATAAAAAGTAGGCAGAACAAGGGTAAGCATGTTTGAGCAGAGGTCAATGGTTATCTCGATCACATCAATAAGTACAAGTTTATCAATATTCCATTATTGCCTAGCTATCTTCCTCGGCAATGGCGCCAGAAATGCTTGTTGGTATTTATTAATTTGTCACTTGTTTAAGTAGCCACCTAATGTTTGTTGATATTTCTTAGCATCACTTTTACTAAGTTGTCATCCCTAGCTATGATGTCAGAAATGCTTGTTGGTACTACCTAGTGCCACTTCTAGAATGACACTAACAAGTACTTTAAGTATTTTATGTGACTAGAGAGAATATATATATATATATGAAAGAGATCTGTAAGCGCACAGATAATTATACCATTGTAGCATTTCACTCGGGAGTATTCCAGGTATCGTAATTTATATTTTTACCACAGGGAAGGACGAGCAGTTGGAATATATTGATTACTTATACATATGATGGAGAAATAAACCATAACCAAACTTCTACTCACAACAGGGGTAAGTCATGAGATAAATGTATATGAATGGTAAATGATACCTGATAAATGATCACTCAGAGTTCTTCTTTCTATGGCAATAGCATGGCTAAGTAGAATATTAGAGGAATAATTCCTAAGTCATTCTTAATTACAAGTCAAAGCATACGTTGATTAGTACAATTATACCTAGGCCTTGTTTAGATTGCTGCTAGGAATCAGTATTTGGCACTGTAGCACTTTCGTTTGTATTTGACAATTATTATCCGATCATGGCCTAACTAGGCTCAAAAGATTCGTCTCATAATTTACAATCAAACTGTATAATTAGTTATTTTTTATCTACATTTAATACTCCATGCATGTGTCCAAAGATTTGATGTGATGGAGAGAGAGTGAAAAAACTTGCAATCTAAACAAGGCCTTAGTAGACATTGCTAAGATCAATTTTATATCTACACATAAGGGATATTACTAAGGAAGATTAAGAACATAGTTTGTCTTCCTTCGTAACTAGATTCTACTTATCCTATATTCGGGGAGTGGACTACAAAGGACTCAACGGGAGTGTCACATCCGCGATCTACCACATGGCCCAGAATATAGGGTGCATCCATAGGTAAACAACGTATAAGCACCACGCTTATACTATATCGACCACTCACTCCTGGTACCTTGGAGCGAGCGCTATATGAACTTATGCTTGACCATGATGATAGTCTAACTATACTAAGCACATGATCAAAGTAAACGATGATAACTAGAAACATGAATAATATTAAGAACAATGTCAAATCAATTGTAGCAAACATATGAATAATGAAAGATACAAAAGAGGATACAAGGGGCTATACTGAGCCACGCTCTTAATAAGATCTGGAATCCAAGCGAAGCTTGCCTTCCTCTAGACCTAGCCTAACTAGCTATGCCCTAGAATATGGTGGAGCTTTGAGTATTAGGGTTTCTGTCTTCTTGATTGACTTGATCTGGGTTTGATATGCCAGGGGGTGGCAGGGGCTGGTATATATAGGCAGTAGCATCCATTCTGAGCCCTCGGATCAAACCAACTTGAAAGGACAGCGTAGATGCAAACCCTAAGACGGTGGAGAACCGACATTTGAAGAAGGAGGCTGATAGCGGGGCCCACAGGCCAGCCGGCCTACAGGTGGGGCCTCGGGCCCTGCCATGGTGTGGTATCCTCTGGAGTTTTCTAGATCCTTCTGGTGTCTGTTTCGCTGCGGATAAGCGTGATTAACTCTGACATATATGTCCAACTTGACGGTTTTCTGGATAAACCCTGTTGTAAACACAGATTCACCAAAACTTATGGAATTTATTAGTTTAAACCCCTAAGTCTACATTGGTGATTACTTTCATACCCTTATTCAAGTTATATTGACGGTTTATAATATTTGTTAACTACCGTCAACAACAGGGCTATATATCTGTCCTACCCTCTTCTCCCTGCTGCCCGTGGCCCCAATTTTTACATTAGCGACTAAGCAATTGATTTAACAACTTATATACGGGCCTGTTTGGATCACTTTGAATAGATGGAATAAATAATTAGACTAAAGATTTAGACGGCTAAAGTCTAGTAGTTTGGATACGAAGACTAAAAATGAACAAAAAATAATGGACAAAGACTGATTGGTTTAATCCATATAACCATATTAGTCCATGTTTACTAACTAATGAACTAATGGTTAGTTACGTTGCAAACTAAAAATTACTTTACTTCTCGTCCACCTATTTAGATAGGTGAATCTAAAGTAAGTTTAGTCTACCGGCGTAATACGCCTTTCTTCATTATACGCCGGCGCCCGCTTCTGGTTATTCACGCACGTTCTGTGTTGGCGTAGTAGCATGAAGATGTGTATCTCAGGCTGTGTTTAGCTGTAGGAATTTGAATTTTGGGGCTACTATAGTGCGTTCGTTTTTATTTGGCAAATAGTGTTCAAACATGGACTAATTAGGCTCAAAACGTTCGTCTTGCAATTTCCCACCAAACTGTGCAATTAGTTTTTCTTTTCGTCTACATTTAATGCTCTATGCACGAGCCGCAAACATTCGATGTGACAGGTACTGTAGCAACTTTTTGGAAGTTAGGGTGGAACTAAACAAGGACTTAATCATCGTAATGATGACAACGAGGAAAACACTTTTTTGAACATAACTAGGAAAACACTTGGGCTGATTCAATCTGGCCTGGACACACGGCATCAAGGGCCGCGTCTGCCTTGCTAGTACATCCTGAAGTTTCAAGACTCGTACATGTTCTTCAGGTAGAACACGTGATGTATTTATATGAATTAATAATCTCATAAAAATGAAAGCAAAAGATTACTACCAGAAAATTAATGAATACAAACCGGAGGCGTAGGTACACTCTGATTATTACCACAAGTACAGTAGGAACAATTATCTAGATTAAATCAGATAATGAGCGACTGCAATTGCTCGGCTATTCTTGTTTTGGAAGCTATTTTAGAATTTGTATAGCAAAAAAGTAGGCTCCAACAGATGTACTATCTGATTTGTAAAATAAGAAGCTAGCTATTCCTTGATTTTAGTTGCCCATATAAAGCCAACCATGGACGCTAGCTATCTGAAGATGAAAAATATCAATGTTGTTGCAGACCTCTTCTTTTTTTTTTTTAGAAGTTTTCTATTTTACAAAATGACTAAACTATGAAATTTGGCTAATAGTTTAAGTCAAACCGCTGGAGTTGCTTAGCTAACTAGTATAGATAGTGAATCCAAATAGGGCCTTATACGAATGAATGAAAATAGGGGATCATATATGACATTGTTCCAAACAATACAAATTCCATAAGCTAATTAATTCTTTTCACGTAACTCCCCCATCCAGCATGATGTGTATGGAAATGACTTAGATACAGAATGTGTATTTAATATGCCTAGGTCTTGAATGTTTGAGGTGTTCAAGTGATAAGATACCACTCTCGAGCATGATACCCAAAAGAAGGCAATCTCTTTGTAAGGATGAAATCCGAGGAAAGATGTTTGTTGGTGGTAGTATGTTTTATCATCATCATCATCTTTGGTTTTAAGAACAACATCATCGTTCAAATTCCTCTTGTGCCTTGATCGCTCCACATGCTCATTAGATTTAGAGCTAACGACCCAACTGCTGTAAATGTTGTGATCACTGAAGGGGAAATTTTGTACCACTACTTGAAAGCTGATGTTGCTCTTCAACACCCACTCCATCTGCTCGCATGATTCATTTAGAAACCACACTCGAAATTGGGGCATCCATCGTTCCAAGGTACTCCAGAGTACACCCCTTTCTCTGATTTCCCCAAGAAAAGAACACCAACACCTGCCATTTGGCTCACTATGGGGCATTTAATCACTCGGTAACTGTTATTTGACAGGTTTATCCTGCAAAATGATAAGATGGGGTCAAGGAAAAGGAAACATGTAAAAGGCTTTTACACGTGTGTCATTATAAAAGTTATTAATTACCTATAAGCCATTAAAAATTTAAGTTCTCACATGTGCCACTGCTCTGAACTCTTTTGCCCTCCACGCCACTTTCGTCAGATTTGGCTCTAACGGCGTCAAACTACGTGTGTGAAAAGTCGAAAATACCCTCAGGTCTAAATATACAATTATTTTTTGAGCATCTTAACGATTTCAAATGAAAAAACTGAAAATTAGAAAGTTGAGATCTACAATATTTATATAAAAATTATCTTCATTTATTTCTGTACAAAAAATATGATTTTACATGATTAATATGTCTTAGAAAAATCACATTTTTCTTGCGGAATCAAATGAAGATAAGTTTTGTATAAATATTGTAGATGAAAGCCAAAGATTACCATAAGATTAAAATGAATACAAACTGGAGGCGTAGGTACACTCTGATTATTACCACAAGTACGGTAGGAATCAATATTTATACGGAAGAACGAATGAATATAGCGGATCATATATATGACACATTGTTCCAAACAATACAAATTCCAAAAGCTAATTGTTTTCACGTAACTCCCCCACCCAGCAGGATGTGTATGGAAATGACTTACATACGGAATGTGTGTTTAATATGCCTAGGTCTTGAACGTTTGAGTTGTTCAAGTGATAAGATACCACTCTCGAGTGTGATACCCAAAAGAAGGCAATCTCTTTGTAAGGATGAAATCCGAGGAAAGATGTTTGTCGGTGGTAGTATGTTCCATCATCATCACCATCTTTGGTTTCAAGAACAACACCATCGTCCGAGTCCCATTCAAATTCCGCTCGTGCCCCCGCTCCCTCCGCATGCTCACTAGATTTAGAGGTGACGGCCCAACTGCTGTAAATGTTGTGATTGCTGAAGGGGAAATTTTGTGCCACTGCTTGAAGGCTGATGTCGCTCTTCAACACCCACTCCATCTGCTCACATGGTTCGTTAAGAAACCACACTCGAAATCGTGGGCAACCATCGTTCCAAGATAGTCCAGAGTACACCCCTTTCTCTGATTTAAGGAAAGAACACCAACACCAGCCATTTCACTCACCGTGGGGCATTTAATCACCCGGAACTTGTCATTCGACAAGGTTATCCTGCAAAATAAGATGGGATCAAGGAAAAGGGAACATGGAATGTGACTGTTTAGTACTCCCTCTATACTTAAAAAATGAAGTCGTTTTGGACAGCGACACGGTCTCCAAAACATATACTTATTTTTATAAATATATTTATCAAAAAGTGATATATGTAAATATTTGTGAAAGTATTTTTCAAGACAAATCTATACATATGGTTTTCATATTTCCTAACTCAACAACTTAAAAGTTATTCATGATTTATATTCCTAATGTTTGACCCAAGCCTTGTCCAAAACGACTTCATTTTTTAGTATGGAGGAAGTATATGTAAATGGTGTATCAAGATTACATTCAGTAGGAAATAAAAATAACAGAGCGAATGGGATGGATACCTCATGACAGTATGGTTTTCGCAGTGAACGTAGAGTTTTCCCCGGAGATAGACAGAGTGGCGTTCGAACAGTTGGCTTTCGGGGAGCTTGTCGGCAATGGTCCCTGCCGCCACCCCTTGGCGGACGAAGGACCTCTCTTCCCACCTCCAGCTCCTTGACGAGAAGACGTGCGTCGTGTACGGCGACAACGGCCATTCCGAGTCCGCCCTAAATTCATTGTTAGGGCCAAGTACTCGAGGAAGCAAGTGTATCAGCACGACCTCGTAGTGGGGTGACACGACGGGATCATACACAAGGCAATGGCCCTGGAAAAAGTCCTCCATCACAACGGATGGGTCTGGAGAGGGAGGCAGGCGCACCCACTGTCGCGTGGCAGGGTTAACCACCCGCCCATGGTCAAGCAGGAGCAGGCCATTGCAGTGATCCACGATGTGCAGATCCAAGGGCGTGCCCAGGAAGTCGAGCCTGCCGCGGATCCGCCGGTGGCGGCCTGCTGTTGATCTGTTGCGTGAGAAGAAATATGGCGGAGGAATGAGGATATTGTCGAGACAGAAGAAGCCATCAAGCCGGAGAGGGAGGAGATCGGTTCGCAGCAAGCGCATGGTGTCGATGATGGTGCACCAGGACTTGCGGACGCATCGTGACGCGGCAAGGCTGCACGGCGCGAGGCGGCGCAAGATGTCGGTGAGCACGCCGTCTGGGAGCAGGTCCATCAATCACGATCTGATCTGTTACCAGATTACATAATTCATCATGAATAATACTATATATAATCGAGTCATAAACCCTTAATTCCTATTTATTTATTGCCTGCACCTACATTCTACATCAATCATTAGGATCGGATTTATATACCTTAATTGGACCTGTGCACTTGGGCTGCAGTTGCCGCTGTACGTAGCGTGCCACACTCCGCCGCCTCTGCTCCCCGGCGATCCGGCCTGCGATACCTGCTACGACGGGATAGAAGAACCACGTACTGAAGGGATAGATTGTTCGGGGGCAAAGATGTTAGGAAAACAAAGATGGTGATTATGGTGAGAAATTCCATGATAATTAGCAAGGAGCCGAGGAGGAGGCTGGAACTGGGCTCACCAAGATCTGGCCGGGCGGACGGCCGGCGCGGCGGTCCTCGGTCGGGAAAGCGGCGCTAGCGGATGGCGCAGACCCTATTTATATCACCAGAAACGCGAGCGGCGACTCGTGGACGAGCGACTCTTTCAATTCAGGTGCGAAAAAAACGGAGAGGCATAGATCGAGCAGCAGCCTCTGAGTTTTATTATATCACGATCACGAAAAAGCAGTTTAGATTATTCCTGTCGAGATCCAAACAGCATAGATAACCTTCACCACCAATTCTTGATCGTCGGTTTGAAAAGATATAGGAGGAATAAGGAGAAAACGACTCGCCGCATGCGTACGGATCCAGAAAATGTGGGAGATAGAGTAGAATCTCGTTGGAAATGTAGGAGTTACAGTAGGAGTACCGTACAAGGACTCGACGAATGTCGTTACGAGATATCAGGAACGTACATGGACTCGACGAATGTCGTTACGAGAGATCATGGTCCTTGGATCTATACTTCTGTACTACTATAAATACTACATACAAAGCATTTTTTTGAAAAACGAATATACACAAAACAATCAATGCGATCAAGGATTGTTTCATCAGCAGCACCATGAATCCGTAGTCCTTTTTCCTTGTTTCTCTAGCCTGCTTTTTTGTGCACCTGGTGGCCCAAGCACAAGCAGCTCCGTCATCTGTGCATCTTTACTTTGAGCTATCTACTCAAACATATGATGATTTGTGGACGAAGCTACGAAGGCAGCTGAGGCAGCCGAGTAATCCGGAATATGTGACACCAAATGTGCAAGGCAGATATGTTCTTGGGCCGCGGCGCCCCGAGTTCTACGGCACGCCATTGGGATGGATTATGGTCCATGTCACCGGGGCAGCAACAGAAGACAAGACTACGCTAGCGATAGTCAATGATGATCTGTACCTTCTTGGCTTCAGGAACAGCACTGGACATTGGTACATCCTTGGTGGTGGATTTGGTGGATTACCTGGAGCCATCACAATGCCGTTCACGGAGTCATACTACGATCTGGTTGGCGGTCACCTGAACCTTCCCACAGTTCCATTAGGGAAACAGTCTGCCATAGAAGCCGTCAAGATACTTGCAAGCTGCGACCACTTCGACACAACCACCGAAGCACAAGTCAAGCAAGCGCTGGTCCGGTTTGTGGTGATGATTGCAGAAGCCGCGCGGTTTCCAGCGATCCGAGGTACATTCAGCTCATCTCACAAGTGGCAGCAGCAGACCTTCATCACCCAAACACAGGCAAAACGTGTTGTCCATTGGGGAAAGCTCTCAACACTTCTAGTGATTTGGAAGCGAACTTACGCGTGGGGTGGCGATCGCGCAAGAAACGTGAGGGATGCGATTGGTCAATGGTCCTCGCGATGCTCTCGACTTAGTTGATTTCCTCCTTCGCCCAGAAAATATTTAAGTCCATTGTATTAGTTTTAATAATTTCAAGAATATCATATCATACTATTTGGTTTCTTATTATTATTATCAATAGATGAGGTTTTAAGTCCATTGTAATAGCTTAATAATGTCAAGAATATCATATCATATGAGGCCGATTGAGGTGCCTAACACATACAATCGATTAAAAATCAATCCACTACTATCTTTTTTTGCCCTAATCTCTATCCCAACCCCATGTTGTTGTTCATCGCTTGATCCGACAAGAATGGCGCTCTAGGCTTATTGGCTGACCTAGGGCAACCCGACGACGTCCTTGCCTCGACGGAGTCCCTACCGGGGACAGTTCCTTTGCTAGTTTGCCCGAAAACTAATCGTTATTCACCAGTAACTGTGATCCTCGCTGCGTTCTTCGGTCCATGGCGACCCGAACAATCTAGCCTTAGCTGGTGTGTTACCGATCTTTGCGTCAACAAAAATATATTAACATGAATGTAAACACATATTTCGTGGAAAAAAACTAATGAAACTAATTTGTTACCGTAGATGTTGGTGATAAACTGAGTTAAAGTAAGCTAAGAGAAGTCTTACTTGTGGCAAAGGTAAGCATAACTATAACCTATAGTTTAGAACGAGAGAAGTACAGCAAAAAAGACTTGCCGTTGTATTACATTTTCGATGGCAATTTCGCAATGATGAATCCTACATATATGGTACTCGGCGTGTTCGCTGGTTGGTTTCTGGGCTGATTTGGACTGGCTGGTGCTGATTTGTTGTGAGAGAAAAATACTATTGGCTGATTGAATAAGTCTGACTGAAACCAACAAGCGAACATGGTGACTATGTTTGTACGGGAGATGAGATGGTATTAACGGGCACCACTGTTGGGTACGGTATTTCATTAGTCCTTTCTCGATCGTTGATCCCTGCAGTGGAACTTATTATCTCACACGTCGTCTACCTCCCTCACCGCGCCTTTTTCTCATGTCCATTAATCAGTGGATCAAATGTAGCTGAAATTTTTGTTGGTACCTGGTGGCATGTCACATGCTGGGCTTGCATTGCTTGGTTGGATTATTTAGTAACTACTTTCTCTGTTTCAAATTATAAGTTTTTTTGATTTTTTTTTTACATAGATTTTGCTATGTATGTATACATATATTATATCTAGATACATAACAAAATTGAATGAGACTATTTATCGATACAGATCGGCAATTCTTATATACGACTAGGCTTTAACTATAAGTGACAACAGATTTGCCACTTTGCCCACTGTCAGTGACTCAGGTGACCCCGCGTGTGAATTACAGTGAGACTTCGGGGGCGTTTAGTTCCCACCGAATCCAAACTTTGACACTATGCAAAAAGAAGATTCTCCATCATATCAAATTTGCGGTACATGCATGGAGTACTAAATGTTGACGAAATCAAAAACTAATTGCACAGTTTGGTCGTACTTTGCGAGACGAACGTTTTGAGCCTAATTAGTCAACGATTGGACAATTATTACCAAATACAAATAAAATGCTACATTATGCTACAGTGTCTGCACAGTGATTTTGGTTGTCCAGAATCGGGAACTAAACAAGGGCTTCACACTTCTTTAGGAGTGCAGAAACGGGACGCCAAATGTACTTTACGGTACACATGCTGCCCACAGACGCCCATGATTCTCAACTGGATCGGCAATCCGCAGTCCCGACAAGTTCTCACCATCGCAATCTTTGCCTACAAGCTTCCAACCTGGACATGGCAAAGGCTCCGCCCACCTTGCCCCTCACCACCATCAACGCGGCCGGCGTCCACATCGAACGTTTTCAAGGTGTAAAAATGGAACAACTCCATGTGCCCAACCGTCGAGAGCGCGTCGCTCATGCCGTGGAGCGCATACTGCGGCACCAGCCAGAATACGCTGATGGGCATGACGGCTTTTGCGGGCTGTCGAGCGGGCCGCCGTGCTTCGGGGCCACGCGGCGCCGCCTTGCCTCCACGAGCGCGCCCGCCATGACGCTAAGGACGGAGACCACGAAGCCGGCGACCCGGCGCCCATGCGCTGGAAGTAGGTGATGCCCGACCGCCGCACGGTGCAACGGCGCGCGACGGGGGCGAAGACGCCGTCGTAGAGCGCGAGGCTGACGCTGAAGAGCATCGTGAGCGTGGTGAAGATGATCATTTTTGGCGGGCGGGATCTGCGGGGTGAGGTGGCGGTCCACGGTGCGCGCCTGCTGGATGATGGCGAAGGTGAAGTTGTGAGACGCGGCCGCGATAAGCGTGATGCTGGCCGCCCACACTGATAGCGTGCGGAATTGCAGATGATGGACTACTACTACAATGTAGTAGTACATACCTGTTGGACTTGGAGCAATGACGCGTGGGAGCTGGTCTGCTAGTGGACCAGGAAGGCCGCGCGTTGCCCGCGCCCGCGGAGCCTGCCGACCCGCTCCTGTGGTTCCCCGCCAGGTGCCCGCCGGGCGGGGAGGCCGCCGTGGTGCTCACCACGACGACGCTCCGCGTCGTGCGGGGAAACGTTCGAGGGCTGCAACGGCGTGCGCGCGCTGCTGGAGAACCTGGGAGCGGCGTTCCAGGAGCGCGACGTGTCCATGGACCGGGGCCTGGGAGAAGGCCGTGCCCCCGCGGCTCTTCGTGCGCGGCTGCGACGTCGGAGGCGCCGCGCAGGTGCTTGCTGCCACAGCTGGTGTCGATGTGCGCGGGCGCCGCGGGCGGCAACACGAAGCTCCACGCCCCTGGTGGCAAGGGCAGGTGCGCCGCGTGCTGGGGCCTCAGTTTCGTGGTGTGTGGCGGCTGCGACGCTGGAGAGCACAGGCGGAGCACTCACGCTTTAAATAGCCCCAGATCTCAAAACCAAACATGTATAACGCTTTACAGTATGGATGACTGCACAGGCAAACACTCGGCAAAAGGTCTGAGAACAGACGCCCAACGAACGACGACCAACATTCATATAGGCATAGTTGAGAAACTTCTTCTTTCTATTGTTTTTCTTCTTCTTCTTGCAGGCACCGAAGAATGAGGAACACTGATCTGAAACCTATTCTCCCTAGTCCTTCATCGTGGCCAGATCTCACCATAATAAAACAGAGAAGAGACCGGAGAAAATTATTCTATGGCGGCGACACCATTTCTACCTTGATGTCATCGTCCGGAAATAAAAGTCTCCATGTTGTCAAACCGGTGATGATGCTGACGCCGTAGTTGTCGTCCTCATCTTCAACAGAGCCGTCATGGACAAAATTATTCCACCCTGCCCTTTCGCCATCACTGGAGGGGAGGAGAAAATAAATCCCCAAAACCAAGAAACTTGTATGGAGAGACCATAACCCTAAAGACTCGATCTACTGGGAAAACTTATTAAAACGATGGATCCCCAATCCCTCCGACCTCTGGCAATATGCCGAAGGGGGAGGGAGGGGACCAGCAGTGGTGGAGGTGGGCGGCGGCGGCGACGGCAGCGCTCCGTCTTGCAGGAGCCTTCAATCGCGAGACCTAACCACTTCAGCATAGATCTAAAGCTACAATAAAAACTTTGTACTAAAGCATACCATATTATATATTCACTGTGTAGATCTACTCATGTGGAGTAAAGAAAATTGGATTTTCTATTTTATGATTTTTCTATGATTTTTTAAAAATTCAGCCAAAATAATAAAAAAAGGACAAAACCGCCTTTAAAAACCACTTATAACCGGGTCAGGGAGATAAAATGAACGGTTCTAAAAGTTGAGGGAGGTGGTTTACCCGGTTTTAGAGTTAACGGAGAAAAACTAAACTTTGAGAATAGTTCAGGGGTAAAATAGACTTTTTCCTTGGAAGCCCACCAGAGATACCAGCTAATGGGCCTCGGAGAAGTGGCCGCAGCAGAAAGCCCAGTACCAGAGTGAGTGGAGCGGAGTGGGCGTGAGGGTGCCTGCGTGTCTACCAGTGAGGGGCCGAGAGCCCGTGTACCAGAGGGGTTACGAAGAATTTGTACAATCCTGTCCCCAATTTCTCCTTCCCATCTCTGATTGCTGCTAACATAATATAAGAAAAAAAAAATCTATATCTAACATGACTTAGCTCTTGCAAATCATATATACATCTCAAACTAAGCTTGCAAGCGGGGCGGGTTGTGGACAGCCGCCAACCCACAAAGCTCGCCGCAAAACTGATTAAGCGGGTTTGCGGCTGGCCACTAGCCTACATTCGTTGCTGTCATATACTTCGTGGACATGGCAGACTTGGTGAAAAAACCCGCATACGTGCCCACGACCAGAACAGGGTGAATTCTGCAGAAGAAGATGGCTCAATCTGCCATCGTCAGAAGAGAGCTCACCTCACCAGGCATCGTCCGCAGCCGTTCTGGCGTTGGTGCGCACTCGCTCGAACGCCTCGACGGGCACCGCGAGCTTCCCGGCGCGCGTGTGCCACCGGGCGCCATGCCGCGCCACCTTGCCCGACACGTCCTCGACGGCCTTGAGGAACTCCTTTGCCTTCGCCGGCACGAACACCTCCCTGGCGGCGGCCTCCACGGCGAGCCATTTTGCACATCTCCTCGGCGGCGGTCTCAGCGACGCGGTCCTTGGTCTTCTCGCACGCTAGCTTCATGGCGTAGGTGGACTGGTACTCAGCCAGGCGGGAGTAGCGCTCGCGGAGGCGGGCGAGGTCGGCGGTGATGTGCATGGCGGCCACGTTGTCGCTGTCGCTAGAGTCCGACGACAAGAGGTGGCGGTGCGCCATCGGGTCGTAGTTGTCGCTGTCGCTGTTGCGATTCTAGCGGGTCTTTGCGGGTCTCGCTAGCTTTGTCTCTTGTCCGTTGTCCAACGGACTTAGCAGGTTCAAAGACGTAGGGCCACAAAAATATTACAGCTGGACCACAACAGCCTCAAAAGCAAATTTTGGGGGCGGGCGGGGCGGGTTAAGTTAACAACTCGCCCCGTCTGCAATTTGATCTCAAACAACCAAATGGACCTAACCATCTGAATATCTATCATTTGCATACAAAATGGAACTGCACAAGTTGAAATCGACAGAAAAATATCCCAAAAAAACAAACAAACAAAGAAAGAAAACAGGCACCGAAAGAGATCTACTTCGAAGCAGCCATCGAACGCAGCACATATAACCAACACAATATATATGTGCAAAAGCAGAGAGCATTTTGTAGTTCGCGTTTACAAGAAACAGTCCGTCGCTTCACAGAACTTGCTAATCATCACCGGCCTTCGTCAATAACAGAGCTCAGGAATGGCGACGAGGTGTGCGCTGCTGATGACCTTGGCGCCACGCTCGACTGCCCACTGACATTGCTGCTCATGAAGCTGCTGGTGTCGCCACCCTTGATCTGCCACTCGGTGATGTAGCTGGGTTTGTTCACCACCTCGCCCACCTCCACGTCCCCTGCTAGCATCGACACCGCCCGTGACATGGCCGGACGCTGGTGTGGCGAGCCCTGGGTGCAGAGGAGGGCCACATGGATGGCACGGAGCACCTCGTCGCTGTTGAATCCTGCGAGCTTGGGGTCGACCATGTCCAGAGGGTGGTTTTCTTCGTATAGCTGCCAAACCTGAAAGCACAGAAGATTAGCTAGAAATGACAAGATGCCACGCTAGAGTGACTTTGTCTTTAGTGATTTTCACTGTACAAATTCACATCTATGTTATGTTTGCTGTGCTAGCCAAAATCAAATGAAAAGAAGAAAAATGCAATCAACCTCCCATGCCGCAATAAGATCCCAATTCATGCTGCCATAGTATAGTATTATAGTAAAACTTGGCACCCTTTGTTCAAGAATCATAAACCTAGGCAACACTACAACTATATTTACAGTTTG
The DNA here is from genome assembly GCF_019320115.1 of Miscanthus floridulus. Taxonomy (NCBI): domain Eukaryota; kingdom Viridiplantae; phylum Streptophyta; class Magnoliopsida; order Poales; family Poaceae; genus Miscanthus; species Miscanthus floridulus. Next base: position 86,240,808 of record NC_089590.1, read on the forward strand.
GCAATTACAAAAGAAAATCAGATGAAACTAAGTCATAAAAGAAATTTTTATGAAGGCATGCGAGCTTGATATTATAAATCCCTAGCATAAATTTTGCTGAAGATCACATACTAACAGTACAGAAACCAGACTGCAACACTGCCCAACTTCGAGGCTAGAGTTCAGAGTTAACATACCCATTCTAAAATATAAACCTTGTCTTCATCCAGCGTATTGTCAAAATTTGGCCTTCCAGCTAAGGTCTCCAATATGACCACACCAAATGCAAACACATCAACTTTCTCGGTCATATGACCTCTCATGGCGTACTCAGGTGCAAGATAACCACTTCACAGAAGAGTGAGAAATTGACATTAGCTCACATGTGAAAATTATCTGCAGGTGTAAAGGGGGCAAGATGGAAATGTACTTACAATGTACCCGCAACTTTTGTGCTGACATGGGTCTTCTTGTCATCATAAAGTTTGGCAAGCCCGAAATCCGAGATCTTAGGGTTGAGATTTGCATCAAGTAAGACATTGCTAGCCTTTATGTCCCTATGCACAACACGGATGCTAGACTCTTCATGGAGATAAGCGAGGCCTCTTGCAATGCCTAAGCATATCTCAAAGCGCGTTGGCCAGTCTAGGTTCAGTTTCCCACTTCCTGCAAATATAAATGTTAAGTTTTATTTAAGAAACCTGAACTCCTAGAATTACTGTTGTATCAAACTGAAATGAGCTTGTACCAAATAATGCTTTATCAAGGCTTCCATTCTCCAGGTACTCATAAACCAGTAGTGGTTTATTTCCCTCAAGACAGCAACCATACAACTTCACAAGACTACGGTGTTGCACTCGAGAAATAGTTTCTATTTCAGCTGCAAATTGCTGTTTTCCCTGATGAGATGTTTCAGATAACTGTTTTACAGCCACCACCCTTCCATCAGCTAATTTACCCTGCAAGAAGGTGCCATTTTCAACAACGTAAGTTTGAATAGAAAAAAGAAGAAGTAGCACTCTTACTTTACCAAACCTGTGTAGAAGCTATAATCGCAACTAGAAACAATAGAGAAGGAAAAGAATAGTGAAAGTAGCTAGTGTGCATATATTGATATACGTGAAAATAATTGAAGCAAAAGCGTTTACATCACCCAAAAATGGAGATGAACAAAACATAAAAACTAATTGTGCATATAATAAAAAAATGGGTATCCCCTTTTGCTATGAATAACTTAGGAAAATTACTTTCAGAGGCTTCATAGAAAATTCACATCCATGAGCACTATAGTTAAACTAACCTTATAAACTGACCCATATCCTCCTTCACCAAGAAGATTATTGGAACTAAAATTTTCAGTAGCGGTCCTTAGTTCACCATAAGCGAATACATTGGGTCTTCCAACAATACTGTAAAGCTCTGAAAACATCACAAAATATAAGTTTATAAACACAATCTCTTAGCTCGATTCATAATACATTGTAACTTGTAATCATGGTATCTCATTTACCTTGTTGCTCCAATAATAGTTTTCTCTTTTTGTGCCTCCACATACGGAGTCCAGCAATTGCTAGTACTCCCAAAACTGCTGCACCAACCACGACTCCAGCAATTACACCTGTTTTACTACTGCTCTTCTTCTGTGCAGAATTACGGACTGTAGGGGTGAAATCTGTGAGAAAGTTCACTTGTTAGAAAAATACGATGTTATAGTAGCAGTGTTTGGATTACTAGATTTTTCTGAATTGCCACTCGTTTTTACTGGAAGTGCACATGAGAACATTTATAACAGTTCAAAATGGATATGTACTACTACTATAAGTGCATGTACTGTTTCAACCATAAGCGCTTCTCAAAGTAGAAACTATATATGCATTATTCACCAAAAGGAAATTATCTAAAAAATGTTAAACGGTGATTGTATCAAAGAGGAGTACTTGGAGTTGCACTCAAAGCTGAGATTGCAGGCCCGTAGTAGCCTTGACTAGGAATGCAACAAGTTCCCTTGCCAGCCCAGAAAAGATGAATCTCAAGGAAGTTTCTAGTGACAGGAACAATATACTGCTTCTTGACAGCAGTGTAAGATTTCCCCCCTGCTGCCTTCCTTATGTCAAAGTTCTTCTCTTTACGCTCACCCTATGCCAAACACAAGAAAAAAATAATACAAAGTCTTAATCAGCTCATAAGCTAAAACCCCAAAATTTAGGTAATCAGCTCAACAGGAACCAACCTGAAGATAGATATCGAAAACCCTTCTCCCAACACTCTTCCAAGTCCGTGAATCTTCAAAGTCAAACTCTGCAAATTGAAGAGTGACTGTATAGTTTCCATTCTCGAGTCCAATACCATAGTATCTCAAAGATGATGGCGACATCCTTGCTGTCTGGAATAGTTCTGAATCTAGAGTGTTCTGAAATTGGCGTGAGCTGTAGATTATGTAACTTCCACTTCCATTTGATGTATCCATGAACTTGCCGACATTGCTCACACCCCAGGTTGGTGCTCCTGTAACATAATAGGATGAAGCTCCAAGACTGGCATCATCAGGTTGATACATGGAGTTGTCAGAGCCAGATATATGTCTACTGCTCCCACAGTCCACAGCAATAGAGGCAGCTGCAAGCAAGTCAATTATTTAACATTGTGTTAATTTAGTACACCTGTCTAGTATTTCTCAAGTAGGCCCATGCTTGAAATTGCAAAGGTGGTAAGCTCACATTGTGGAGAGCCAAGAAAACAGGGTGTATCTCTCTGAAGGCAATACAGCCCTGAAGGTAATACACTGCAGATGTAAAACATTGGCATTTTGAATCCAATCTATATGCTGAGAGAACATAATGATTGTACTTGAGAACTTGAGGTGATATCAGAATATGAGCTAACCTATTCGTCATGAAATTGTTTGCCACCAAGTTCCTATGTAGAATTGAACACAGATAAAAATAATTAGAAGGCATCACTGTTTTTTTTTCCGCATAAGAAGGCATCACTGTTACTTCCATAGCATATTGAGGGTTTGTCTGGTTTAAGCATAAATCAAGATAAGTAGGGACAAATAATTGATTCAGTTTATTGTGCTGGTCTGTAAGGTTAAGAACGTTTGTTTCTATAATAAAGATTCATAATCATATGTCAATTAGAATTGTAACATTTTTTTAAAAAAAGGCCGTACCCAGTGCAGAGAGCTTCCGCTCTGTGCGGGGTCTGGGGAAGGGTGTCAGTGGCAAGCTTTACCCTCGCCTGTGCAATGCGAGGAGACCGCGACTCGAACCCGGCGGTAAGACTCTACCGCTTGCACCAGGCCCGCCCTTCAATTGTAACATTTTTTAAAAATATATATATTATGGATGCACAAAAACAGAATTTCAAATGTACCAGAAATGCTTGTTTGATGCATGTATATACAATTACTCTAATAATCTAGGTTGGGTTGAATTGACCTAATTGGGTTGGATATGGTTTAGGACTTCAGGTGGTCACTTGAAGTTTCAGAACTCAGTACTCACAGTTGCAAATTGTTCTGAGTAGTCCAAGAAGGAAAGTTGCCTGACAGCTGGTTGTAAGAAAAATCTCTACAGAAAAGATAAAAGAGAAATGTTATAGATAAATGCCTCCCTGATTTTATTGTACAAACAAAATTGAATTTCGATGACATACAAATTTTTAAGAAAAGTTCCTATAGAGCTCGGCAGGCTTCCTGAAAGACTATTATTACCGAGAAATCTGGTAGGAACAAATTTGCTAGCATTAGCAACATGAACAATGAATATCTTCAAAATGAAGGAATAAGTTGAAGACAGTAAAAACTATACAAGAAGTTGAGTGAATTCAGATTCACAAGGGCTTCTGGAACTTGGCCTGTGATATTGTTAAAACTCAAATCCCTGTAACAGGAAAACGGAGAACAAGAGGGAAGTAAGTAATTAAACAAAGCATAATCCATTCATTAAAGCATATTTGCACAAATCACACTTGACAGGAGTTTGAAAGAAACAAAATGCCTTACAATAAGTTTAGATTTGCAAACTGTGAAAAGTTCACTGATGCCAGGCTATCAGATATCCTGCAATTCCTCAAAATTCTGCAATGAAGCATGCCAAGAGTATTTGGCTTTAATACCTTGATTGCACTATATCAAATATCAAGACATAGTTGTCCTTAAGTGATGACAAAGTTATCCATACAATGTGCTCAAAGATGTCATGTTACTGATGAATGTCAGTGAAGAACTTCCATTTACTATGTCACCTATTCTTCTGCAGCACAGAAATAGGTAATTCATACTTCCAGACAGTAAAACTACAATTAGAGGATAATACTTAGTACTCTCACCAATACTTACAAGCTTGTTAGATGGACGAGATTAGAAAGAGTGGCTGGAAGTGGACCTTGAAACGAATTGCCTTGAAACCGCCTACAAAATTGTAATTCATGTTGCTATTTTAAAGCATCATTTCTTTACCGATGCATTTACTGACTATGTAGTCAAGAGAGAAGGAAGATGACATTTCTTTAGTACAACGAAAGTAAATAAATCTGTGTAGCCAGAAATCTGAATTTTTTTTCAAACAACACAGGAGAGCTGTGTGCCTTTGTATTAAAGAAAGAAAGAAAACCTGGATCAGTTACAATACCATAATGCAAGAAGGAAAAAAAATCTTACAGTTCTGTTAAATTGGTCCAGCTCCCAATAAAATCTGGTATTTGCCCAGTAAAATCATTATCTGATGCCCACCTAAACACCAGAAAATAACATATAAGATTGAATCGCATGGAACAACATTGTAACAAAACATCTTTTATAGGCATACAGTATCTTCATTCTTGTTAGCCTAGAAAATGATGACGGTAGGGGACCACTTAGGCCGGCACTATCAATATACCTGCAATTAAGAGATATACATATGAACAAACATAAGTCATGGCGCCTACTAGTCCAAGCGAAGAATGAAAGAAAAAGGCCCATTTTACAGCTAAATAGTATTTGAGTTTTAAAACTTATGGATGGATTTAAAATTTTGAAATTACCCAAATAACTTTATATAAGTAAAATAAAGTGTAATAGTACTACAAAACAAATATTATTTAAACTAAACTTTCCACTATGTCGATCAAAATAAACTCCATTCCATATCAAACTGATTTAGGTTCTAAACAATCTTATGTGCAATTTTTTTTCCTAAAGAAAAATGCATGGAGTGCAACAATCCTAGACTAAGCCCATTGCTGACAGGTGTAAAATTGACTTTTCTCAAAATGAAAAGAAGAAAATGTATGGAATGCCCAAAAATAGTGAAGATTCTAGACGCACAATTGCTCAAGTTTTTCCAGGTTTTCCAACTCTGATGGAAGAGAGCCATTTAAGTAGTTCGAGCCAAAGCCTCTGAAAAAAATTAGCAAAACAATCCATGTTAATAAAAAAAAATGACAACTGAAACATATATTTCTAGTTTTTATGATTCAAAATTTGGAGGTGATTTCTAATGGCAGTGCCATGATATTAACAAAATAGTTTACGCACAGAGATACAAGATTCGCAAGGTTCCCAAGCTCCTTTGGAACAGATCCAGACAATGCATTGATGCCCAAACTCCTTGTATTTTGAAAGAGGGAAAGCTTCAGATTTGATGTTAAGCAAAAACATGTTACGGGGTAATATTTTATGTTATAAATCTCACATGTACTGCATAGCAGTCAAATTCCCGAGGAAAGATGGCAAAGGCCCTGTTAAGTAATTTTGTCTTAAATCCCTGAAATAACATCAGATCAGATATCAGTGAAAAGAGATCAGATCATCATTTCATTAGGTATTATTCACAGCATATCTGAATTTGGGAGTAACATTGGACCACTGTGAAGTTAAAAATATCATCTTAAGTTACTGCCAAAGTTTATGAGAAATATCAGCCACAATGACAGTTAATGGCAATCGCCAAATGAAGTCTGTGCTGTTCTGTACCAGCAATTTCATGCAAGAGAAATATGATGGTAGTATCGATCTACAATCTGCGAAATCCATAATGGAAAACAAGAAAATGGGAGGATAAAATTATGCGATACGCATCAGGCAAATAACATAAACCCCCAACTAACCACAAGTGAACAGTTTTAGCAATATGACGCTTGAGATAGGATGTTTTTGGCTCCCAGACAATTTCATGCAAGAAAGATGAGAGCACCTACAGATTGGTCAAGCGCGTGAGGTTCTGCAGCTCCTCTGGTATGGGGCCAACTGCATTAAGTGCGTATATCTTCCTGCATTGGGAAAACAAAAAGTACCTATCAGCTCATGCCATCTGAAGTCAGCCATGACCGCTGTTTGTTGTCAGACATAAACACAACAAGGTGCACGAAACACCGTTGAATCCTCCACCAAGCATCTGGCTCTTGCAGGGACCAGTGTTCGTTAGCAAAGTGCAAAGATATGCGCATTCACGGCATGCGACAGGCCCAGCACGAGCGGCCAGGCTGAGGCGAGCATTCCATCGAGCACCTGACGCGCGGGCGTCTAGATAGAAACACAAGCACTTACAGCTTGGTGACGTGGCAGACGGTGACGTTGTTCTGGACGGAGCACTCGCACTTGATGGCCGGATTGAAGCTGGGGTTGTCGTCGATGACGGTGCCGTCCGTGGCGGTGCCGGTGCAGGGGTCGCCGCTGATGTTCCATGCCGACGACGCCGTCTGGCCGAGCTTGGCGAACACCGCGTTCACCGCCGCCGCTGCAAACCATTCACATCAGCAGCGGAAATAGACATAGACTCTGAGCGAGGTCCCTGCTCCCCGGGCGTCCGATGGCGCCGCGGCGATCGGACGGCCAGGAATCAGCGCCCACGCTGACATCGCGGAACCGGCCAAAACCAAGCTACGTGTGGCCGTGTGGGGGCGGTGGTGGTGTGTGGATTTTTGGTGTGTGCACGAGGTCAAAAGGCAAAAATACGACATCCGCGGTTGACCTTCTAACCGAGACATTTGGAACAGAGTAGGTGGTGATCGCCTGGAACAACTAGGCACTTAGGCAGCCAGAGGTAGCAGAGGAAGAGATCATGTTTGCAACCGTAGCGGGGGGAAAAGAATTTCTTGCACGGCAACCGGCAGGAACTAAATCCACATGCCAAGGAAAATTCAGAAGCTTTTTCTTGGGAGCACGAGAAGGCAACACAGAGCCAAAACAGAGATGAACTGTACGTTCTTTGTGCAAATGAAGGCAGCCAGCATGACGACGAAGGGTGGGTAATGAGGAGAAGATGCAAGGAGGCGGCGGATGGATCGATGATGCGAGCTGGTTCGAAAGCCTTGGGTCAATTCCATTCCCGGGAAGAACTGGAGAGAAACTACTCACCTTCGACTGGATCGGTCTTCATCGTTGGCGTTTGCTGAGCTTGCGCGGCTGATGCAGCTAGAAGAAGAAGAAGCAGCAGCGTCGGGAGTGCGGAGCCATGGAGGCACGAAGAAGGTCTGGAGCTCGATCCAGACCTCATCGTCTCTCTGCTCGAGCAGCGGAGCCTGGATTGGCTGCCCCCTCGGAGCCCGGTAGGCGGTAGGGAGAGATATGGTGACTCGTCCTCGGAATGGGACGTGTCTCACTCGATCGGTTGGACCCCGCAGCTCGGTGCGCGCAGACACGATGTTATATACGTACTCACTCGACGCCCGGACGTTGCCACTGGTGGTACCAACTTCGTTTTTCTACTGGCAAGTGGCGCCACTGCTGTCTACATGCATTGCAGCAACTAAGACGGGCCAACAACTACCTCCATCTCACACATGCAACTTGTTCGGCAGGCTTGAATTGGCTTGCTGGAGCGGGTGCTGAACCAGCCAGCCAAGTAGTTGCCAGCCAGCCTCCAGCTAATTTAAATTGGCTGAATAGCCATTTCAAATTTAAACTCTTCCCCTCAACCAATTTCAGTTCTCTAAGTCCAGCAAAACTACCAAACACTGACAAAAAAAGTATGTAGCCATGGCCATGAATTTTAAACTATAACTTAGGTTCCAACGTGCACTGACAGTAGTAAGATACTTATAAAGATGGTTGAGTCAACTGATGAACTACACTTGTATTAATCATTTCTCATGGTATTTCAGTCCTCCTTGCATTGAAATCCAGCTTGTTCTTTAGCCTCAACTGAGAACATCTTCCTGCCTTCTAAGAACTCTTAACAAATGAACAAAGAATCATGAGCAATGGTCCAATCAAAGGCAAAAGTCAATAACACTACCATGAACAAGGAGCGAAGAATTTTCTTTGATTCCGAGCAACAGATACATACAAAACAATCAAAAATCAAAAGAAGGCATCCAAGTTGTGTCATCCAGTTCTCGACCCCTACTATACATCTTCTAAGCAGGCATAACAACAACCTGTACAAAGGAAGTAACAGTAGGCCAATAATTATGTCCGCCTAAGTGTTCTTCACAACTCAAATATAACAAAGAAGTAAAAGTATAATGTGCATGCCTCAAACAAGAATAATGGACTGCAGTCACCAGAAATAGAATTTCACAGCTCAAATAAAACATAAGGAGATGGATGTACAAATGAAGGTGCTCAAATTAAAGTAAGGACAATCTACAAACACCAGTTGCCAAAATGGAAGCACGACATGATATGCTTGTCCCAGTATGATGCATCTAAATAGATACAATATGCCTCGCTTTGTGCAAAAAGCATGTCACAACTTTGTCATAGTTAAAGCAAAACAAGTAGCATTCAAGAGGGCTACTACATCTCGCATATAAATTGCAAACATGTATGTACAGCTACAGGCTACATGAATGAATGGTCTGGGTGCTGGGTCATTTTTCTCCCACTCTCACACATAACTTCACAAAATAAACTTATCAGGCCAGTGACATATTCAGCAGCAATGTCCTTCACTAGTGGCTACAGTCTCTGGAAGTGGCTGCAAAATCAAGAACACCACATATGAGCAAACAACAATGTCTTTTATTATCACTTACAATGTAAAATACTAATTTGAACTATATTGGATAATTGATTGCAGTATAAATTTAATAAAATAACACAAGATTAAATTAAGGACCTAGAAAAGGATGAAATATCTTGGTCTATTCAGTTAATTACCTTGTACAGATGATACATGCAGTTACTCAATAGGATCTGCTTCTAGTTCGTAGCTACCAAATGATAGTCCATTACAAATACCCAACAAATGACACTCCATTTGTTCAATCCATACAACAAAAGATTACAACATACACTAGGGTTAACAAATCTTGGCCCACACATAATGCATTGATTAACCTAACTTAAATTCAAGTACTGAAGTAGGTTCATTACATCACCTTCCCTCAATCATATTCCACTCCACACTACAGCTGATATCAACTTCCTTACTGCAGTTGTTTGGGTTCCACTATTTAGAACCACCCACTCCGGCAGCTCATACGACGGTGCATTATGTCCATACTTACGTGGCCACAAATAATTATCCATTGCAAAGCATGATATGATAATCATCGCTTGCTTTTTCCTCGTGAAGTAAGGAACCCGTTCCAGAATATGCCACCGTTCTTTGAGCCCCCCAAATCTTCTTTCAATTACATTGCGCAGCCTCGCGTGAATGTAGTTAAATTTCTCCTCGCGTTCTAACATCCCAACTCTACGCCCCTAAAGTCGTTTATATGGTACCTTGTATTCCGAAAAGGAGTCATGTATCCTTGACTCTCTGTGTATCCCGCGTCTGCCAGGTAGTAGCGTCCTACAAAAATTGAAATAATTCCACAATTAGTGCCAACAATGTCCTGCCAACTACCTACACGCATGCTGCATCAAAGATATTTACAAGTCATCACGAACCTACAGGTGGATGGGGGAACCATTCATCGGCCTGACAGTCTTTTAGGACCGCGATGTCATGACATACCCCGCCTTCCCGGCAACCACATAGGTGAAACAGCCATCCATATCCACAATGGCACAAACATTAATTGAAGTTTCTCCTTTCCTATTGAAGAAGTCAGCTTTGGCTTTCTGATTAACCTCAACCTTTATGTGGGGTACCATCTACCATGGTGCATATTCAGTAAGTTTCTGGCTGACTCGTGGGTAGTTCCTATCTGCTGGAACTAGTATAGTCTGTGCCCACCTATACATAACCTCTGCTAGTGCAGTTACCTTCCTACTAACCGTATCTAACGATCTTTTAAATCTATATTTGCATTCTCTACTAGCAGACTGGTGGGCACAAGTCTAGACATACATTCCTAAAGCTTCAACAGAACTACACTTGTCTATAGATGGTAGCCCAAACGGAAGCAACATGTTATGCAAATGCATGAAGGCATCACGGGACATACACAAATTGTCTATGCATTTTGTGGGGTCGTCAAGAGTAAGTTTCATCCATTGCGCCTCGGTGAGCTTGGGTATGGGACAAGGAGGATTTACCGCAGGACGTTGTTGCGCCAGCAGGCCTTTCAACCTTCTTAGCATGATAACTGCCTTTGCCAAGTTCACCATGCCCGGTCCTTCACTGGAAGTGTCGCTATTGGACGACTCCTCATTGCTGCTCATGCTGCAATATTGAAAAGGGCACAAACCAATAAGATGTGACATCATATATTGGCATGGTATCATACCAGAAATAATAAAAAAGAATCATTTTCAATTACCTCAATACATGTGGAAGCACAACCAGTCAATTAATGAAATTTATGTAGTCAATTAACGAAATATCTAGGACCCACCATCTCCTGCTGCCAAAGTTTACTAAACATGCTCAAATCAGAAATTGACATTAAATAGAATGCAGATGGCGCTTCAACTAGAATGCTCACAGTACACCACACATCTAAGTGAACATAGTTCTTGACAACGATCTTTATTACAACGAATACAAAGAACATAACGCTGACAAGGTACATAAACAACTCAACATGCTCATGCTGGAAAACTAAACCAACTAAAAAAGCCACATGAGGAAGTATGATGCTGATCACTTTGACTTGGAGAAAACGAAGTCCCACGAGACATTCACCTAGTTCAACCGACCCTCTTTTGTTTCCAAATCAAGAAAAGCCCGACGACAGAACCTGTTGTTGCAACTAAGGGCTTGGGCAAAGACTACATCACTCTCACTGTAACCATCTTGCTTCAGAATCTGATTGACTTGGGCAATCTCCTCGGCACCAGTGGCTTGATGGGTCTTATTCCCCCTAGCATCCCTGATAATATCGCTCAGGTCATCAAGGCAGTCATCAAGGGTTGGAGTCCTGCTACTCTTCTTACTGCAAGGACTGTTAACGGAATGGTCCCTAGTGACTCTCTTAGAGGGCTGACCAACACTACGTGGTTGTACGGGCTCGTCGGACAAGGCTTGAGGAGTCTGAGGGCTGGCACTACTGGGTGTACGGTCAAGTTGATGTCCAACTCGCCCCTGTCACGTGGGGTGCGTCCCAAAATCAAGGTCAGTTGCCCACAACATGGTGGACGTCTAAACCTCTCACGAGCGGTTTGGCTACTTTTCTGCACGTGATCTAGGGATGGCCATGTTAGTAGTCAGTTAGTGCGAACCTAAATGCTAAAAAAGAGTCAACAAAAAGGGTGTAGTAGTACCCCAGTGCCTGTGGCATACCAACCGGGATCAACTGTCACCTCTCCAGTATGCGGGTCACGGCCAAGCCCAGTATGGATTTGTCCATCGCGTCAATTGAAATACGCCCTTTTTAGCTCGTTGTACTTGTTCTAGAGCTGTTTCTTGTTGTACCCGAGCCTTGTGGCCTTGTTAAAGGCATGATGGACATTTGTCCACCCAATAGGGGTTGGGGTATTGTTGCCTCAGTGACATAGTTTTTTCTACTGAGTGATTAGCTCAAGAAATAATGAGCATGTTCTTTCATCCTAGCTAGCACGGTCATGGTTCATCTAATGCAATGTGCGACATTTCGATGTATTATTGTCATGGATGCTATGGAAAAGGAAAAAAGATGTTCCTAGCATTACGCAAAGTAGGGTTTGGGCGAAGGAAAGGGAACTTGCCTTTCCAAAACGGTTTCGGCGTTTTGAACGGAGGTTGTATTGCCTGGCTACAGGTGGAGAGCACAACGAAGTCGACGATGCTGCCAGTGTGAGCAGCGTTGAGCACCAGCGGATGAAATGTTCCTAAATTTTCTGTAGCGTAAGAATAGAGCATAATGCTTAGGTTCAACAAAACATAATGCATGAACAGCAAGCGATAGTACTCTTAAAACCGTGTACCAAGTTGTGCATATGAACATTATAAATCATACAAGATTATTATTTGTAAACTAGGCAACAAGGACATATGAAATAGGTTGTTATCAACATACAAATGGGGTACATACTCAAGAAAGCAATTACAACAGCTAAGTTTAAACAAATATAACAATTATAGAAGAGAGTAAGCCAAACTCACCACTAATGGTAGCATATTTCAAAGAAAGCTCAAATCAAAGGAAATCTTGTGATGTATGTGTACAAGTGTTCTCATGAACCAAGAACACAAACTGGCAATAAGTAGTTTACTAAAGGACGCATGCATTACTAACCTTCTGCAGGTCGAGCTGAACCTAGAACACCAAGTAATAGAGTCTTGTCTTGTTTGGAATTGTACAAGAATGTACTACAACACTAATCACCAAGTTAGGACTGCACCAGCTTCATCATCCTGTACAATTCAGAGGCAACACAGGACGGAACACGTCAACAATAAGTTATGTATGATCAACAAAGTTATCTTCAACATAGATTTGAAATACGAACCTTCTCAGTGGGTGGATCGAAAACACCTGAAAGGAGCTGCCGGCGACCGGGTCACGGTGGGTATGGGGGGTGGGGCGCGGGGAAACCTACAAGATGAGGTCGTGGGGCTCAGATCCGATCGGGTGAGACTGCGGCGGCGTGGGATCCGGGGGGTACCTTGCTGGAGGCAATCAGCGTCGATGGAGGCGGGTTCAGAGAGGGAGGCGCAGCTTAAGGTCTCCGAGGCTATCGACGGCAAGACTCAGCGACAGCGTACAGAGGCGGTCACGACCACCGAGACTTGTGCGTAGAGATGGGGACGAGCGGCAAGACTGCGGCGGAACCCTAGCCGCGCGAAGGGGAAAAGAGGAGGGAGAGAGAGGCATGCGCTCGGTTGGCGTGGCTTATAGTCTAGCCGTTCGGCTGGGGCTGGGTTGCCGAACGACTGGGCTGATAAGCCCAAGCACATCTAGCCCAGCCAGCCGTTTAGGCCTGCCGAATAGGCCGATGGAATGGAACTAAACGGAACGGAGGCAAAGCCAACGGAGACGACTCGCCAGGTGACCCGATCCTACCTAGTAGTAGTCGTAGCTGAAACAAACTTGTGTGGTTGCAAAACGTGCGCGTGTCGGCCCGGTGACGGGGATCGGTGCACCCCATGTCGGACACGGTCGTCAACGGGCATGGAGCCTGGCCGCCTTGGGCACTTCTTCGTCCCCTGTTGGCTGTTGCGCATGCGAAGATTAGTCGTGTACACTTGACATGCGGCCGCTGAGAAAGCCGGCCCGGATGGATGGAGTACTGATGCGGCGCACGCTAGGCTTCGTTTAGTCTTTGGAGTTAGTTGCTAGCGCACGGACGTCTGATCCGGATGGTTAGCATCGAACGGTGCAAATTTTCGCTGAAATGTTAATATATGAATAAAAAAATCTCGCATCTATCTCACCATACTTATCCGTATGCCCGTCCGCACACCTCGCACACCCGCCCCGACGCCTGACCCACCCCCATCCACATTTGTTCGCCCTGTCCCCACAGGCGCACCTCTGCCTTGTCGTGCCCCTGACCGCCAGCCCTAAGGCGCCGCGTGCAACGTTCACTGGCCACCAGCTCGCTGCGCCCCCTGACTCTCCGAACAACATCAAACACGTGCAAAATGAAACACTTGAATGCATCATACGTCTAAAAACAAATAAAACATCTAGAACATACACTTACAACATATGTGTGAAAACATATGCAACATCCAGGTGGAATACTTGCAACTTACCACATGAAAACACTTGCTGCAACATAAGACTAAAACAGATGAAACATTTTGGAACATAATGTTGCAACATATGTGTGCAACCATATGCAACATCTAGATAAAACGATTGCAACATACATCTGAAAACAGATGAAACATTTTAATCAAACGCTTGCAACATGCCTCTGAAACACTTGCAACATGTGCAACATCCCCCGATCTACTTTTGAAACATTCATATGAAACAACTGCAACATACATATAAAACGTCTGAAACACTTGAAACATAAATATGCAACATAGGAGAGAGAAATGATGGGCCGGTGGATTCCGATCGTCGGGGTTGGACACGGCGGCGAGCGGCTGCGCGCGAGCACCAACACCACCGCCACCAGTACTGGGCTTGGCTCGACGGCGCCGCGTGCAGCAGTGAGGTAAAGTTATGGTGCACGTCATACCACACGTTCGAAGGGAAGTCGTTCAAGTCGAACGTACTGTTCGTAGTATTACCGTTTACTCGTAAACGGAAGGATTAAGAAAATTAGAAAATCACGTGCTACCCGGCCCTCGTGCTCCTTGGTTGACGTTGACAAAGGCAAATTAATCCTGGGCAACTATTCGCGGGTGGATGAGGAGGCAAATTCATATTGGGGCAGATCCAATAAAAATCAAAAAGAAAAGAAAAAAAATCTACACGGCGAGCTGCCGTGGCGCTTACGTGTGTGATGAGCAAGCGAGCGATGGGCGACGACCGGAGGAGGTTATGGCGACGTGTCAGTCACGCGTGTGTGCGTACGCACTCCGTACGTCGATCTACGCAGCGTGCAGTGGTACTGGTACGTCCGTACGTGCTGGGTTGGGAGCTGTACTTGCTCGCACTCGCGATGTGGTACTAGGGCCATGGTTAGTTGGCCACCGAATCGGCGCCGCCGGATTTCAGGGTGCTACTGTAGCTACAGCACGTTTTGTTTTTATTTGGTAATAATTGTCCAGTCGTTGACTAATTAGGCTCAAAACGTTCGTCTCGTAAAGTACAACCAAACTGTGCAATTAATTTTTGATTTCGTCAACATTTAGTACTCCATGCATGTACCACAAGTTTGATGTGATAGAGAATCTTTTTTTTTTATAGTGCCAAATTTAGGAATTGGGGAACTAAACATGACCTAGGCTCATCGCTTATGATCCTATCAACGGAACGGGCGATTCGCCGAACGGCTTCCACGCTCGGATGAATTTTCTACTCCATGCATAGGACACAGCAAGTGGCGCCACTGCTGTCCGCATTCAGAGCACGCAACAACAGGAAGCCACCAACTGAGACGGCTGACCAGTCGCAACGTGACCCTATAACTTGCTCCCTACATCCAAATCCAGGGGCGGACATAGGGGGTCCTATATCGCAGCATTGGAATACCTGTGGAGCATACGTGAATTTTTAGTTAAAGTTCTATAGTGTAGAGGGGTTGAGACTTAAGATTGAACAACAGTGTTGTTCAGCCTCCCCTGAAATATTTTCTGGGTCTGCCGCTGTCCAAATCCAAAAAGAATAAACAAATTTGTTTTGCAGATAATAGTTACTCAATCTGGACTCATAAGTTTCACTGAATGTTTATAAAATATATTAATATTTATAATGTTTAGTAAATATTATTAAGACATTTACGGGATATTTTAAAATAACAAATCTATTTATTAGAAAATATATAAATACCAATGCTATTTTTCTATAAGTTTAGTAACACCTAAGATAAATTGACTTATCAAAAGTGTTTTTTTTTTAAAAAAAACAGGAAATACTACTCTTATTATTATTAATTACTATTTGTATTATGGTGTAGTAGGCAATAGGTGAAACAGAAACGTGTGTGTTCCCGAAACAGGCGCGCGTCCCGTATGTGCACCCGTATTGGCCGTATACATGTACATGTACGGGGGACCACGGAGGCGTGAGCGTGAGCGTGAACGTCGATGCTTGCCGACTTGCGCTTCTGGCTGTGTTTAGTTGGGTGAAATTTGAGAAATTGGCTACTATAGCACTTTCGTTTTTATTTGGCAATTAATATTCAATCATGGACTAATTAAGCTCAAAACGTTCGTCTCGTGATTTTCAATCAAACTGTGCAATTAGTTTTTTTTCGTCTACATTTAATGCTCATGCACGTATCGCAAGATTCGATGTGATAATTACTGTAACACTTTTTGGGAAAAAAAATTGGAACTAAACAAGGCCTGTGTTGTGACTTGTGAAGAATTGCCAATTGTGTACTTGCGCGCGCGCGGCCGCTCAAAGGTGGACTGCGCCTAAGAATTTTGTTTATTCCTGGCTGATAAAGTACGCACCAGAGCCAATGAGCCATCGTGCTGGTTGGTTGGCGAGTTCGTTCTGAGGATCAAATAATTAATTGATTATTAGCAAGACAAATCCCGGGCAACTTGTAGTATTGCGGTTGGCGGGCTGGGTGCGATCATTATCTACGTACAGTACCCCTTTAATCATCATCTGAACAAAGCAGCATATATATTGAATGAAATAAGCTGATTACATTTAACTCCAACCTTGTAATTGAACTCCAACGTACAGAACTTGCCGAACAAACAAGGGTTTCTCGGCCAATAATCAGCTTAATTATATTAATAATCACCATGTTGACTGATGCTAAAATTTAATCTATGCTAGTGCTTATGCTGAAATGTTGTGAGAGAAAAATAGTGTTTAATGATTCAAAAATAGTTCTGAATAAGCTCAAGCGAACCGGGTCAATAATACTATACGTACACTCATTTGCCAAATTAAAATTTACCAAGTTCTCGCCATATGCACGCAAGCTGCTAAAACCTACAACTTATTCTCCAATTGCGAGAGCACTATCATTGCCCAAAGTTACGCTGCACGTTATGCCACGCGTTCAAAGAGAAGTCGTTGGCGTGGGACGTTTTGTTTGTAGCATTACCGTTTACTCGTAAACGGAAGGATTAAGAAGATTAGAAAAGCACGTACTACCCGGCCCTCGTGCTCCTTGGTTGACGTTGACAAAGGCAAATTAATCCTGGGCAACTATTCGCGGGTGGATGAGGAGGCAAATTCATATTGGGGCAGATTCAATAAAAATCAAAAAGAAAAGAAAAAAAAATCTACACGGCAAGCTGCCGTGGCGCTTACCACCCTATTCGTTTGTTGGTTTCAGCCAGACTTATTCAACCAGCCAACAGTGTTTTCCTCTCATAAAAAACCAACACCAGCCAGCCCAAACCAGCACCAGCAGCGGCCAGCGAACAGTGTGTGATGAGCAACCGAGCGATGGGCAACGACTGGAGGAGGTTATGGCGACGTGTCAGTCACGCGTGTGTGCGTACGCACTCCGTACGTCGATCTACGCAGCGTGCACATGCTGAGTTGGGAGCTGTACTTGCTCGCACTCGCGATGTGGTTCTAGGCTCATCGCTTATGATCCTATCAACGGAACGGGCGATTCGCCGAACGGCTTCTACGCTCGGATGAATTTTCTACTCCATGCATAGGACACAGCAAGTGGCGCCACTGCTGTCCGCATTCAGAGCACGCAACGACAGGAAGCCACCAACTGAGACGGCTGACCAGTCGCAACGTGACCCTATAACTTGCTCCCTACATCCAAATCCAAAAAGAATAAACAAATTTGTTTTGCGAATAATAGTTACTCAATCTGGAGCTCATAAGTTTCACTGAATGTTTATAAAATATATTAATATTTATAATGTTTAGTAAATATTATTAAGACATTTACGGGATATTTTAAAATAACAAATCTATTTATTAGAAAATATATAAATGCCAATGCTATTTTTCTATAAGTTTAGTAACACCTAAGATAAATTCCACAAAAAAGATATGATTTTTCTAAGATATATTAATCATATCAAATCATATTTTTTTGCTGAATTAAATGAAGATAATTTTTATATGAAAATTATAGATCTCGACGAGATCTACAACTTTCTAGTTTTGAGTTTTTTCATTTGAAGTCGTTAAGATGCTCAAAAAAATTAATGACATATTTAGACATAAGGGTATTTTCGACTTTTCACACCTGCAGTTTGACGGCGTTAGAGCCCAAACTGACGGCAGTGACATGGATGACAAAAAAAAAATGAAACAATGTCGCTGAAGATCGCTGAACTTTTCTAGAGGCATATAAGGCATTGCGTTCTTTTTTTTATGGCAGAGAATCCCCCTCCCCATTTTTCCCCTCCCCTGCTAGTGTCTTCATTTATTTGTTCAATTCATGCACTTGAATCTGTTCTATGGATTCAATTTGCCTAAAAAATGTTAAAAGAATAAAATAAACATCCACAAAGTCTAATATTTTTTTTCTGTTGATAATATTTTCTTTTCCAGTTTCTCATTTATGAGTTTGCTTTATCCTTTTCGATCAGACAAAGTATCAAACCGTTGACATAATCAAAGGCAGGATTCCGCTACTTCCTCATGTGACACACTTGGCAGTTGATATTAAACTATGGGGGCGACATTCCACTAGACCTGGCGTAGCATGTCTCCTTGCACAATGCAGCAATATTAAATATCTCAGGCTACAGCTATGCTACATCATTAAAAAGGTGAGAAAAATGTTCTTCATTAGTCCATATATACTAATTGGTTAGAGTTTTGTTTCTTAAATTTTAACCCCTGTTCTTCCATTAGTCCATATATACTAATTGTTAGAGTTTTGTTTCTTAAATTTTAACCCCTTTCTATTCATTCGTGGAATAATAATGCATATATCCTTCCATGGTCTTTACTGCAGAAGAACCAATCAGAATTGGATCTCTTATGTGATAATAACTCATGCCATTGGAGATCCCATGAGTTTTCTCTAGATCATCTCGAGAAAGTAGAGTTCAAGGAATTGATGGGAACTGATTGCGAATTCCAGTTCATTCAATCCATACTGACAAAGGCAACGGGAATTCGGAAGGTAACTACTAGTTTCGACCGATTCTACTGGCGAAAAGGCAGGAAGCATGCTTTTAAACTTATGCCACCACTAGACGGTGGGCTGTGGACTACTTGCAAGTGGGCTAAGTTATCCTACTAGTGGAGACGTTGTCTATGAGTGGAGACTAGAGAGTAGTAGAGAGATTGCAGTTGTACAGACATGTTGAATTAGTGTTTCCATATCAATGTATGGCTTCAGACGCTTTGTAGATTCGTGCATTGTTTTGATCTTTATTATGTGTTGTTTTTTGCACTGTTTACTTGGATTAGTCACATCATTGTCCATAGAGTAGCAAAAGTGCTCCCTCCACAGAGTAACAATACTTGCTACAGGCAGTAGCTAAAATAGGCGGCAAACTTGCGCGTGCCGCTGAATTTCAGCAGGCGTGTCTGGTTGGTTAGCAAGCTCTGAGGATCAATGTGCTGGTTGGTTGACAATCTGTTTGAGGATCAATTAACTGATTATTAGGAAGACAAGCTCCGAGGATCAATTAACTGATAATTAGGAAAATCTTGAGTATTGCAGGTGGGCGGGCCGGGTGCCATACGCCGTAGCTGGCGGTTACGGCCCGTCGCTGCCATACCTGTATGTTGAATGAATAAGCTGATTGCATTTGACTCCAACCTTGTAATTGACAGTTTCAAAAAAAAAACCTTGTAATTGAACTCCAACGTACACAACTTGCCGAGCAAACAAGGGATTCTCGGCCAATAATCAGCTTAATCATATATCAATACTGTACGTACACTCATTTGCCAAATTAAATTACCAAGTTCTCGCCATACGCAGGCCAAGCTGCCAAAATCATCAACTTCTTATTATTCTCCAATTGCGAGAGCACTTTCATCAAATACCGCTGCATCCATGACAACTTGGTGTATGTATGTGCGCAATCTGGCACCCGCGTATAATGAACACAACCAAATCGCCAGAACTATGGACCTATTTGGTTTCCTAGCTAAATCCTGACCTGGCTAGGATTGGAGCATGGGTAGTGCAGGCCTGGCTCCAGCAACACAACATAAGTGAACCTTAGGTCAAAATCAACCGCAGCCAAGACATTTTGGGTGGTTGTGTGCTTCCTGCCCATGAAAGTAGCTATGTGCTTCTCAGGAACTCGAGCAAGAACATGAGTACCATCAATGGCATCAACACAGTCCTAAACAAAAAAGATACATCAACATCTAAGTCCTAGTAGTGAAAATGGAATAGGTGAAGTAAGAAACTCCAACCTTGAAGAAAGGATTCCATTTCCTGCTATTCTGGATTTTGGGATGGACAGAAGTAGGAGGAGCCACTATCATTTCATTTCTTAATTCACCAACTGCATAAAAGCACTTCCTGGAAATATCTACTGATGGTTTCAGTAGCCCTCTTGAAAGTGTGTTTGATGACCCTAAATCTTGTGTTATGGCCAACCACTAGAAGGAACATGGCAACCTGTTCTTCAATCTGGCAGTTAATACTATCCATGAGGAGGCCCCTATTGCGAAACAAGTCGCACAGCCGGAAGAAAGGAGCTCTCTTCATCCTAAGAAGCTCCACACAGCTGCTGTCATCGCTGAAAACCCAGGGGTGCAGATATTTTATACTCTTCATATACCTTAGAATGCAAATTCTTTCTAAGCACACAAACTTGCCATCAGAGTTGAAAAATCAAAATCACTGAGTAACGACCTATTGATAGACAGCAAAAAGTATGGCATTGAACATAATTAGGATGTGTACCTGCAAATGGATGGATGTGCTTGATTTTATAGAATGATATCTTGAGAGGTCAACGCGGGAGGTGCCTAACCTGAACAACAAAGGCAACTGAAAATTTCAGAGTAGTTCATATCTTGTGGCTGTAGCTACTGGCTGTCAAATTTTTTCTTTCTAGGTGCCTGACATAGGTTAGCAAGCAATATCATAAATGAGAACTCCCATGCATAATGACGGAGATAGCCAATACTAAGAGCCTGTTTGGTTTCTGCAGTGCCTCCTAAAATTCCTGTCACATCGAATGTTTGGACACATGCATGGAGTATTAAATATAAACTAATTACGAAACTAATTGCACAACTTGCGACTAATTTGCGAGATGAATCTTTTAAGCCTAATTAGTCCATGATTTGACAACATTGTGCTACAGTAAATATGCGCTAATGATAGATTAATTAGGCTTAAAAAATCATCTCGCAAATTAGCCCCCATCTATGTAATTAGTTTTGTAATTAATCTATATTTAATGCTCCTTATTAGTATTTAAACATTCGATGTGACATGAATTTTAGGAGCGATTAAAGAACCAAACACCCCCCTAAATAACTCAACTTATGAACAAATTAGGACTGAAACTAAACCTCTGTAATTGGCAGTGAGGTTATAAAATTCATTGGAGCCTAAATAATACTTATGAATGAATTTTCATCATCACAAATTATATTTTCTGTACAGACAGACACATAATGGAAACTGAATATAGTTTGTTATGACTGAGAGGCCAAAATTCAGTTTTCGCTAAAAAACTATCATAAATGCTGAATGACAAGAGTATACATCAAGATTGGTGCTCAATTGAATTTAATTTTAACAATGTTAATGAAATCCCTGACACCCTTCCCCAGACCCTGTACAGAGCGGGAGCTCTCTGCACTGGGTACGCCTTTTAATGTTAATGAAATCCAATCAGTCATTAGAAGCCTATCAGTTGTAAACGTTGCAGAGCATATTTGAACAAAGGAGGAGATCATGGCATTTGAAGTTTTCAAGTGTATTTCACCATACTATTTATTGAAGCCAATTATTAGTACTACATAAGTCTAAGGGGGAGAAACACTAAAACATCAATTTGTCACAAGATAGGAAAATGCCAAGTGTCAAATCAGCAAAGGAATTGGCCAACATAAAAAACCTTATAATGAGCGGTTTGTAGCTTTACTGTCAAACAGAGTAGCATCAATGCCTATTTTAGGTAAAAGGAAAGGATATTTATTTAAGCTTACAGGGATATATATTTCCGATCTCAATTTAAAGGTCGTAGCTGTCAGTTTAGTTATTTGATACAAAGAGACTTAGAAACTTAGATGATCCCCATTGAACCAGCCTATTAAACTCAACACAAGATTTCATAAAAAACAGAGGAACAAGATGCAGCACTAGGCCAATTTCAACAGGAACCGAAACAAAGTGGAGTATGTACCTGTTATTTACAGTGAGGAGTGGTTGCCTGCAGGAGATCAAGTCTCCAGTAACGCCATAAGGAAATCCATGCATAGGAAATTAGTAGGGTCAAAAAGAAGGTAGCAGTTTTCAGTATTGATGTCTCATGTATAGATGCAAGCCTATGGAAAAATAGAAAATTATTGCCAGGATTAGCATATGGTACATATAATGCTCATGCGCAGAACAAGGTTTCAATACAACAACAAAGAAATTATTCATAAATTAGTTTGAAGTCTACATATTTTTGATATATGGTAGCTTACTGAAAATGTTGCACCCTAAAAAACGAGGAAGAAACTGTTACAATCAAACAAGAAAACCTCATTTTTATTGTATATGGCTCAACCTCATCAAGTTGTAAATAGTTCACTGAGTCGTATTTTATCAGTAGAAAAGTTCAGCTTGCCTCACTTCACTACCTTCTCTCATTTCCTGCAACAGTAAGACGTAGTCTAGAGAAAGCCAGAAAGGAATACCATTTTTCCATTAACTTACAAGTATGCACCGGTAATTCTCTAAAGAATCATTAATATGAGTACTTGTCATAAAACATTAAAGCACTGAATTACACTAGAAAAAATTAGTTAACATACATTACTCCTATATGCTTATATTATGGTGCTCAAAACAGCAACTGCATTGGCTGGATCACAATACCTGATTTTAGAGCAGATCTGAACACATACAGATAGAAATTTGGAGCAGCATGGTTGAACTATGGTGAGCTGTAAATAGGTTATTTGCCCTATGTGCTAATTGAATTTGATATATGGTTTTCACTAAAACAAATATTTTAAAATCATGTCCTTTTTCCATTTTGGGTGTATGGTTAGGTACATTAGCAGATTTACTCACAAACACAAAACCTTCCAAAAAATACAAGCTTTGAACATGTTGCAATATAAAAATTTGGGAAATCAGTAAATAAAAAATTAAAAAAAACTTGCAATGACGTGGATACAGATCAGACAACCACAGTAACTTCAGTTCTTAGTTTCAGGTTAACTTCAGCTGGTGCGCTGGTGCCCGCTGGTTGTGGCTGAGGAACTGAGGTGCGGCGACGTGGCAGGAATGGCGTCGGGGCGTCGCGGTGGCGGCGGCTGGGCGAGGTCGTCCGACGGCTTTGCGGTCGCGGGCGCAGGGGCCGCAGGCGCCGCGTCGCGTCTGGCAGCGGCCCGTCCGACAGCGGCAACGGCTTTGCGTGGTCGTCCGACGGCTTCGCGGTCACGGGCGCAGGGGTCGTAGGCGCCTTGTCGCGTTCGGCAACGGCCCGTCCGACGGTGGCAGCGGCTTGGCGAGGTCGCCCGGCAGCTTCGCGGTCGCGGGCGCAGGGGTCACAGGTGCAGCGTCGCGTCCTGCAGCGTCCGGCGGCTTGGCGAGGTCGTCCGGCGGCGGTTCCATGGAGTGAGACGAGGTGGGAGCTGGGCGTCGTGCGCGGGCGGCGGTTCTCTCGAGCGAGACAAGCGGGGCAGGGGCTGCGGTTCCTTACGGAGAGGGGAGGCGGCGTGGGAGAAACTTTTTTTTTCGAGCGACTTTTTTTTTACCGCGGCTTGACCACGGGAGTCGACTTTTTTTTTTCCCGAGCGACGCAATTAGGGAGGCATGCCGATTAGTTTTGCGGAGACGATAACATTTGGCTTTTTTAGTTGCAGAGA
Source organism: Miscanthus floridulus (assembly GCF_019320115.1). Classification (NCBI taxonomy): domain Eukaryota; kingdom Viridiplantae; phylum Streptophyta; class Magnoliopsida; order Poales; family Poaceae; genus Miscanthus; species Miscanthus floridulus. The sequence continues at coordinate 86,264,604 of NC_089590.1, forward strand.
TAGAGATAGAAAAGTTTCGGACTCATCCAATCCCGAGAAAGAGGAATCTCGACGATTACTTGCAGCATGTAGCAAAATAGCTACTCCCTCATCAACAAACGACTCAGATAACAAAAAGAAAACTTGGAGTCCAATGCTGTGTGGACCCATTTTTTATTTTTACTCGGCTTGTTCGGCAGACCGTAAACGATCGTGGATTATATTACTGTTGGCTGGTTTGGTGTGAGAGAAAAATATTGTTCTGGCTGAAAATTTACGATCGTTCATGACCAAACGAACAGGCTGACCGATGCTTTTGTTGGGATCAGCCGAACCAACACTTGGCTTAGCATTAGTGTTGACAAAGCTTAGTCGCTAAACAAACAAGCTTGAAATGTAGTGATCGAAAACAAATTTCCAATTGGACCAACAACTAGTTACTGCATTAATTTAACATGAGCAGCAGGTTGCATGGATCGGATGGTTCATTTTGTGCAGGGCTCGTCGGGGCCGGCGGGGCCGTGGACGACGCAGCCCTGGCCGTCGGACGGCCCGCACACGCAGTTGCAGCCGGGGAACTGCTGGCCCGGATAGTTGGCGCACGTCACGTACGATCCTTCCACGCACAAGAAACCGCATTCGTCCACGTCGGGCACCCCCAGTATCAGAAATCCTAATCATTTAAATATAAGTTACACAAAGAAGGGAAAACCTTAGATGATCATTTGTAAATGATAACCTTCTGTCTGCTATTACTAATGAAAACAACGAAAAAGAAGAAGCCATGTGGAGTAATCGTACCGGAGAAGAGGGCGACGACGACTGTGAGCGACAAGTTGACGGAGGCCATGCTTGCAGTTTGCAGCTACGTGCAGTACGATCACTATGTGTCAGTCTGCACTAGTACGACGAAGCACTGCACTTATCTCTCATCTCCAAGACGTTATTAGGCTTTTATATATACAACCAGCTGAGAGGGCTTAACCTCCGTCACAACAAGATTATTCCCAGATAGCATAGCAGGTGTATATGCTTTGTTACCGTTTTGGTCCCAATGTTCACGTCGTCGACGGCTCCTATGCAGGCTTATCTTCCGTCCGAGGAACGCTGAAGCCAGCACGCGCCAAGCTCGTACGGGAAAACCCAGGAGAGCAAAAGGCCTAGCCAGGTGTAGTAGCAACCTCGAACGCCAGCTGAGGAGAATGTGCTCTGTTCTGGACTAGGCCAGCAACAATAAGACCGAGCCATCAAGAGGAATTTCCAGACAGCACCAAAAATTTCAGGACAGCAATAATGGTTCAGTCAGAAATTCTGAAGCACAGCTTACATGGAACTCACATACAGGTTCCAGTCAAAAGTCACAAGGACAATAGGTATAGTCACGAGATTTAGCTCAAATAGTTCTGGCGCTAATTTAGTTTATAAACAACGACGGCTTCAAGCGTACAAGTCTCCGATACTGATGCTACTTTCCTACTCCTGGCTCTGCTCTTGATTCTGTGTAGCCTGCTGTGGAAATGGCGGCCTCTGCTGCTGCGTCGAAGGGCCTCTTTGCATTGTCTCCCTCCGCTCCACTTGGACAACCTCACGGCGTCTGTCGTAGCGAGGACGAGGCTTACTCCTTACCTGCTGTCTCTCATTGAATCGGAACTGAGGTCTGTGTATGACTTTGCCATCTACGAACAGATCGCCTGCCAAGTGGTACACGTAATCTTAGTGCAAGCAAATAACAACCCATACGATATGGGACTACGAGACAGGACTGACACCTCACTTAGATGAGTATTGAGCAAGAAAGTAAAAGCATAGAGAATTATGGTCCGGCGGGATCCAGACTGACCAGTGAAATTTCACTGAAGTAACAAACAACAATTACCTACCTCCGTAGTCCTTGTTAGGAACATCCAGATATGAATCAGGTAAAACCCAAAGGACTCCCGGCAATCCTTCAAGAAGTGAAGGCAGCATTATAAATAAAATTCAGTTAAAATTTCATGGTGCAAAAGAACCTTAGCTAAAACATTAGACCAATGGAAATTCCACCTTTAACTTTGTACGATAACTCCTCTGAAATCAATGCACCAAACCCTGTGTATGTTGAAGTGCACACTGAGTAGATTTTCTTCTTTGCTTCCTCCTCACTGCATGACAGAATCACAATCAAAATTTCAATTCTCAGATGACAAGATTAGGGGTTAAACATATACATCTTCTGGGTACATGTGTGTTTACAAGCTTTGGTTTGTTATATCAGAGCATGGTAGTATGTTGACAAGAATTGTACATAAACTACGAAGAAAGAGTGAGTCAGAATATACTCTTGCAACCATATTAAATACCACTTACTGCCATGCAAATGACAACTAATCATAATTTAATAAAGAAGAATTCACATAAAAAAGAACGCATATTCGACAGCCTATATGCCAGAAAGTCCCCAAAGCTGGGCTCCGACAACCCGGCACATCACCAAAAAGAACTGGACCTCCAGAACCTAGTGGGTTTTTGGCTGTGCTGCGGCCGCCAGGTGGCAAATCAGCTGCAATCAGGCAGCAAAACAGGGCCATAAGAGAAATAATTTACAATTGCACACTCTATTCAATTAGGAATTAGGATGCATCTTAAGGTGTATGGGTAAGTCAAGACCACAACGTGATCCATTCTTGAGTAATTACAATAAAGTCATGCAAAAGACCAGAGGTGATAACAGATCAAGTATGAATCAGACAATTCAGATACAGTTCCGGGATAAAACGTGATAATTTAAATTCACTGCATCTTAAATAACTCAGATGTCAATGCCAGGTAAATCGATAATATGGAATTTTTACTGAATTTCTATTAATAGAAGCCAACATAGAAAATGATCCTCATTATACTCTTTGTGCCATTCAACGCGTTGAAGAACTTATAGCCCAGTGAAGATGGAACCTGCCTTGACAATGGTCTATAGTCTACTATGTCGAACAGTGCAATCAAATGTCTAGGGCCATCCCTTTCAGTCAAATGTGCATAAGCCGGCATGCCTAGGGCCATCCAGTGCAGTCAAATGCACATGAGCTGGCATATGGCCTAGGGCCATCCATTTCAGTCAAATGCGCATAAGGCACCATTCCTAGGGGCATCCTGTGCAGACAAATGCACATGAGCCCGCATGCCTGGGCCCCAATGTGGCATGTAGGCATGCAGGTAAGGGCACGAAGCTACAAAGTTGACGAGGCGGTGTGCCTAGCCCAAAAGGCGAGTCAAATGCTTTTAACAGCAAGGCACAAGGTGTTCCTGTAAGGTTGCAGGCACGAACCTCACATCATGATAGTATATAGGATGGAGAAACCGAGAAGAAACTAACCGATAAGCTCCGAGTCCCTACCAATGTAAACGAACTACTAGAACATTCAATTAGTAGTAGCACGTTCAATTGTACTGGGTTTTTTACCGGCCTAATGTGTTGGGTTTTTACCGGCCTAATGTGTTGGTCAGGTCACGAACAGTTGCAACAAAGTGCACATTTACGATTCAATTAGCTCAACGTGATTGCTCCAACAACACGCAACAAATGCGCATACACACACGCGCGGCGCATACCTTCCGAGGACGGCCGCGAGGGTCTTGACGTAGGCCGCGACCATCTCCTCCTCGGAGGGCTTGGGGTCGGTGGGGAACTCCATGACGATGAGCCAGTGCTCGTAGTCACAGCCGTCGAGAAGGATCGTCTCCTTGGGCGGGCGGTTGCTCCAGTTCGGGGACGGGTCGTTCAGCGGCGAGTACCCGGACCCGCCGGACGACGCGGTCCTGGCTCCGCGCGACGCGAGAAGGGCCCACGGCCACGGGGCGATGTGGGCTGAAGCAGCCGCGGCGGCGAGGGGGCCCAGGCGGCGGGGGAGCGCGCGGGAGGAGGAGAGGAGGAGCGCGGAGAGGCCGCGGCGGGTGGCTGATGCAGCCGCCATGGTTCGGGGCACTCGGTAGGGAGCTCCGATGGAGACGGCGGCGGGGCACTGGGAGGAGGCGGCGGGGGCGTGAGAGAGACCCGGAGTGGGATGCGGAAGGAATGGAGCGATAAAATACCAGGTGGGCTGGATGGGCTGGGCCAACAAAACAGTTGGGCCGGTCTTTCCCTTTGAGTGGCCTCCTGAAGTAGCGGTTCCCGCAGGCAGCCCGCAGCAGCAGCAGAGCGCACGTAGCAGCCGTGTCCGTGTCTCTCTCGGCGCGGCGTGATCAATGGCGCGCTCCAGACCATGACATCATGTCTCCTCCGTTCGCGCACTCTCCGAGGCCTTGTTGGTCCGTCCACTGTATCCCTCAACCTCCATCTATAGGTTTTCTAACTGAAGTTGTAACATTCGGGGCAATGCAAGTTTGTGAATTGTGAATTGTGAACTGTGATCGGTACACATCAGGCGTTCCGCTTCCGCGTTCACGGACTGGCAACTCGTAACCGTAAGGCCCAGATTCCGGAGTTCAATGACGTGTGCCGACTGCCGCTCTGCTCAGTCAAAAGCAGTCAATGTGCTCCCCATCGTCCTGAGGGATGCCAAATACTTTTGCTGTTTGTTGATTGCGCTCAGTTTTCATTTCCACCTTCCAGGTGGCAGTACTATTCGCATGTTACGTCGTGTAGTATTTCCAGTTGCGAAGTTCGCAGATGGTGGCTTCATTGCCCAGGTCCTTGAAGAGGTATAGTGTGTGTTTAGGGTCGGCCAAAATACTCGTGGCTCGTCAACTCGCTCGATTTGTGGTCGGCTCAGTTTGGCTTGACTCGGCTTATTTTAATTTTTTCACGAGTGGAGCTGAAAATCTAAATCGCTATTTTAATGAGCCAGCTCGCGAACTGTTTACGAGCTGAAACGAGTTGGGGCCTATCACCCCACGACCATGAATTCAGAAAATAATGATACTGGCCTAGAAGCGTACACCTATTCTATTGGTACATAATTCTTATTTTCAGCTGTTTCACGTGAATTTTAATTTTATAATGGTTGTGGTACTTAAATGTTGATTTTATGGATTGTTTTACAGGGAGAAGATGATGCTGCTGATATTGAATCTATGGACTTTTCTAAGTTTGTGGTGGCAAGCAACTAGTTAGTATGCTGGAACTATATAATCATAGATGGACCAACTATGTAGCATGTATCAATTATGTATGGTTGCATAATGATGGACATCACCTTCTGTAATTAATGTAGCAAAACATTATAAACATGTGTGTCCTATTTTTTTTATAGTAGCTCGCGAGCTAAACGAGCCAGCTCGAGCTCGGTAACGAGCCGAGCCGAGCTGTCCCTCTAGCTCGTAATATTAAAGAGCCGAGCCGAGCTGGTTCGTTAGCCTAACGAGCCAACTTGAGCTGGACCGAGCCGAACTAGCTCAATATCCAGCCCTAGGTGTGTTTGGCTCACTTCCTCGATAAGTCTGGCTACCAAAACTAAGACATGCTAGTTCTATCTAGCTTTAGCCAATGCAAGCACCAAATGTTTGGTTGCCTGTAGACTGTAGTACCTAAGCCTAGCTAGGAATCAATGTATTTGCTTGTTTAGTTTAGTTTGCATAGCATCACCTCTTCTACCAACCGGTAAGTTTACCTCTCCGAGGACTTAGGTCGAACAGGTGGTGGGCATCTACACAAAGCAAGGCACCTCAGCGAGCAAGGTAACAAGCGACGATTCGTCCTCCTCCACCGGCTACCACGGGATCTCCTCCGCACGAGCTGGCGGCCGCACGACACCACCTCCGTCAATGAACAAGCATGGCAACACCACCTGGGCTACTACACACCTGAGCTACGAGCTCTACTACGCAGAGCGCGGTGACAGGGGCGCTAGGCAGGTTGCGTCGCCCCACTGCGCGCCCGACGGCGGCATCGCGGCCGAGGTGGCTGCCGTGAATTCCGCCACCGCCTCCCTCTGTAGCTGTGTGGCCTGCACAGACACCAGGTCGAACCAGTGTAGCTTCTCGACGAGCGCCGTGGAGAGGAACGATTGGGAGGCGGCGGCGGACGGGTCGACGTCGATAGGAAGTTGGTGCGCGCGCATGGCGCCACCGGCCGGTGGGGTGGAGTGGAGGAGCAGCAACAGGGCACGTTCGGCCATATCTGGAGGATGAGGAGCATGCTCGCCGCCCAGTGCAGTGGAGGAGGATGAGGAGGAGGAGGCTCGCTAGCCGATGGGGTAAAGGAGGAGGAGGGGGAGGAGGGCTCGCCGGCCAGATTTTCTAGAGGAGGAGGACCAAAGCTGGAGGGAGGGAAGAAGACCGAAGGTGATGGGAACAGCCACTCACCCCTGGCCAAGCCAAGCTCCGCGAGAACGCCCGATTCGCGTGTTTCCAGCAAGCCACTAAATCCGTACGAAATGGGCTTGTGGAAGCTTGGCTATCAGGCCAAACAGGGAACCAAACAAGCCCAAGTTGTATTATGGAAGTCTGGCTAGAGCGTAGGCCAGGGAACAAACACACCCATATTGGTTCAGTACACTGTATGAATGCGACAAGTCTATTATTTTCTATTTCAAAAGGTTTATTTAATTTTTGGACATCGAACTTTTATACTATTTCGGTTACACGAAATATTTTACCATAAAAAACTATCAATATCAGAATGATTCACCAAATTGATTTGTTTCAAAGCTGAATTTGTTTTTTAATAATAAAAATGTTTTATTTTTTAAAAATTTACATATAACTGACTTATATTCTAAATTAGAAAAGGGTTTTTTGATCTTTGCCATTATAATTCTTCAACTTTAAAGATCTACCATTACAATTCACTTATTCTAAAATTTGCCATTATAATTCTTCCTCTACTTGATCATTGTCATTTTGTACGTCTTTTAGGTGTCTAAGCCTATCGTCGAAATCTGATCGACAGTCTACCGAGTAGTATGCCCACGGTAGTAGATGAGTCGGTGGAGGTGTGCGTGAGGAAACCAGATCATGACACAGAACGCAAAGAGACAACGATTAGACAGGTTCGGGCCATCGGCTTGACGTAATACCCTACGTCTTGTGTCTTTGTGAATTGTATTGCGTATGATTCAATGAAAACAAAGGGGTTCCTACCCGCCTTATATAGCCTGAGGGGTAGGGTTACAGATCGGTTGTTTCTATCATGATCGGTTTATAAGATAGGAAGGTACAAATATCATTGTAATCTAGCATATCTGAGCAGATTTCCTAGATCACCGAGGATCTTTATGCAGTCTTGCAAGGCACGCTGACCTACGTCAGTGCTGAGCTATTGTCGCGACAGTGAACAGTGTCATCGTCGCGTCCGGTCACTTGAATCCTTAGCGTTCGGTCACTGCTGCTGACACCTGCCCTTGCCGAGCATCTTGATCGGACGCGTCCGGTCGCTATAAGGGCCACGTCCGGTCACCCCTGTGAAGCTCATTTCTTCACGATCTTGCATCAGACTTGGTTTCTATCTTTATGCTTAGACTTTGCTGGATATCTTGGGTCTTCTCTTGTGCTTCTAGGGTCTTGCTTATTTTGGAATTTAAAAACTATTGACTTGCTAGGATGCATTGCAAAGGGCAAGGTTGTAAGATGCTAAAATATACCACATGTAAACATCTTTAGAAACTTATCTTGCCCTTGCAAATGTCTCTATGTGGCATTATGGATTTAAGCCTCCCCCTAACTCCATAATTGTAGCACCCGGTTTTAAAGACAAAACCAGATACACACTATATGTGAGCCTAGGAAGTCAAATCTCACATATAGCCACAAATCAGGGTAATATCAAGAGACAATACTTATTACATAACGTATTAGTAAAAGAAAAATAACCTCAGAGTAAAGACAGTGGAAAGTTGACTCTGATCTTCTGGCGAAGACTCTAAATCCACAGGGACGACTGACTGGTTGACCATAAGCCTAACTCCTCCAAACCAGCAATCTGGTACCCATCCAGGATTTTTATCCAATGTATAGAAAAATAAAACAAGCGTAAGTACATGTTGTACTTAACAATTATATCATGGGGTTCATGAGGCTCAAAAGGGCTGACACTGGTTTAACTGCGATTAGCTTTAATAGGTCATCTTTTTAAGCAATTGAATAGCAAAGGATTTATCATTCCCATAAACACATGATCAGGTAATCATGATAATGTATAGCATAAACAATTGATCATTAGTATAATTATCCATTTGTGATCATCTCTATTCCATAAGGGTCTAAGGCCGCTCGTGTCCGTGAGCACGGCTATTATAACAGTTTTACACTCTGCAGAGGTTGTACATGTTCACTGTGAGTCGTGATTTACTCTTTCGCCCGAGGTAGCTAATCTCTTGACCCACTTTCAAGGAAGGTCGGCAGGGTTCACTATGAAGCCTTTCAAAGAATTCGTCTAACAAGTTAGGGCCTCTAGGCGTATGTGGCCCATCTCTAGGAGTAGCACGCGTGGGCATCGCAGCACGGTACACACTTCCCAGCAGCAAAGGAAACATACCCTACGCCTTAAAGGTAACCACTAACAAGCTAGAAAAGATCCTCATACTGAGCTAAAGCCAGAGCCATATGGCCCTCATAGCTGTATTGTAAGTCCCGGATGATCGCTTACAGATAAGTCCTTAGGGAGAGGAATCTGAAGCATATAAACACTCCAGCCCCATGTTTCCATGTTACTAAAAAGTCATGTTTTAATGTTTATTGCATATATCATTAATCAAGTTACAAGATCATGGTTTTGATTAAGCACTAGCAAAAACTATCCCATGCAATATCCCAAGGGTATCAAGGTACAAGTTATCAAATATCTAGGATATCCTATTTGGCAACAAGGTAGACACATGCAATATGAATTAAGTGTTTAAATGTGAATAGGTAACAAGGATGTCCCATGCTATACTTGCCTTAACTTGCTTTTCCCCCAAAGCAATATGCTTAAAAGCCTTCAGTATTCCACTTTCAATCTTCTGTTTCCAATTCTCAGCTTCTAGTCTTCAGAGAACTGCTTCTTAATCACCACGTAAACCTCACCGATTGATTGAACCATATATCACCACACAAACATCCATACATGGCATATAAACAAGAATATATGAGAACAGTACACCAACCAATAAAATAAGGAAAACGGCGTATCGCTACGAACACACAAACGCAAAAGACACGCTATATGCGATTCAACGAAAAAGCGACTATCGAAGGATTTTCAGTGCAATGGAAAATAAAACCTATCAATTTAACTTATTTTAACTGTAGAAACACATGTGAATATTTTCATTAATCAACTTGATTCATTGCTTAAGAAAGAGCATAGTATAAAACCTATATTGACTTTATATTCCGAAAACGATGCAAGTGATAGTATTAATACAATTAACTTTTTAACTGCCAAAACATATTTGAGTAACATGAGAACCACTAACGCCACGGTATAGAACACGCCAAAACAAAAGTGACATAACAAGAATGGCTCGATGCTACGGTTATGAGAACACAAGAGACACTAAGAAGGAGCTACGGTTAAAAGAAAACCACTATCAAAAGATTTATATTATATTATAAAAGAAACAACTACGAGCTTGTTTTAGATTAGCTAAGAAAAACTATATGAGCAATATTGATTTAGATTAATCACAACATATTTAGTTTTAAAAGTCGAGTTAAAGCTAATCATGTATTATTTATAAATGTTATCACATAACAATTAAACTTTATCTTCGCAAAGGAATTAAGCATGTGACTGCATCTACTCGTACTTATCACATATGTATCTTGTTCAGCTAATCAAATTATATTCTAGAAACACTTTTAAGTTAACAAATAATCATATTAACTTTTAGGTATAAATCATCAAAGTTAAGCACCTATATTGCTTTTAATTCCAAACTAGTGTGCAAATATACTAATCAATTTAAAATTTAGCTATATATGGAAAACATGTGACATGAAAAACATTGCCCCTAACATATAGTTCACGTCAGCACGAACCAAACGCAACTTGAACGGTGTAAAACAGAATTAGAACTTAAATTGCTTTTTAATTAAAAAGTTATTGAATAATCCTCAATCAAATTAATATTTAACTTATAAAATTCCAAGACGTGAGACATGTTAAACATCGCTGCTAACATGTACCACACATTGTGATGAAACTCGCGCAATCGAATCGAAATCAAAAACCTAAATCGACTTTAATTAATCAGCGATTAATTAATTATAGACATAATTAATATTTTAATAAAATAATTTCATAAACATGTGACATATAAACTAGTAACTCTACTACGTAGATCTCGACGACACAAAACTAACGCAACTGGAACGAACTGAAACGGAATTAAAACGAAGAAACGACGGAGATTAAACGAACCAGTGGCAATTCTGTAATTTGCATCATCTTCTTCCTTGCCTTCTTCTTACTCACGAACGTGGCAATGGCTGACTGCTATTGCACAGCGCACAGGAGGAAGGGACCGGGGACGGCCGGACCTAGCTGGCCAGCGGCGGCACAGGACCGCACGGTGCAGGGGCCCACGCGGCTGGAACGGGGCCGGCTTCAGACGGTGGCTGCCGGCCACTGCAGGCACAGCCTGCTCCCTACACGCTGGAGCACGCGACCGAAAGGGCTGGGGGTGCGGGGAAGGGGAGCGGCTCGCCTGACCGAGTCGATTGGAGGCGCGCGGGTGAGGGCCAAGGGCGGCGGTGCTAGGCCCTAGGCGAGGAGGGCCGTGGCCATGGCCGGAGATGGCCTGAAACAGAGAAAGCCATGGTGAAGCTTGTCGGAGAAAGAAAAACGAACGGGAAACAGTTAAACGGTGATGGATTCGCAAAACGAAAAGCATGACGGTGTAGAGGACGACGAGATCTACCTTGTGGTGGTGGTGGTTTTCACCGGAACGCGATGGTTAGGCCGGAAAAGCTCGCCGAAGAGTTCACCGGAAACCTAGCTGTGCCGAACTTCGGCGTCCGATCTGCGGGGCTATGAGTGGCAGCTCAAAAAACAGGGTGTACTTCTGGAATCCTCGTGTCGAGGCCTACGCCAGCATATATATATATATACGTAGGGTTTGGAGATTTTGGAAAGTGAAGATATTTATTAATTATTGATTTTCGGAATTAAAATAATTACAGAAAATCTGGGATTACTATTTAGGCTACGAAAAATATCTCTGAGCTCCAAAAAATTCTAGAAAAATTCCTAGGGATAGATGGAAGGATAAGAAACACAACCAAACTAGTTTAGCTCCTAGAAAAGACTTTTGCATTGATCAAGGAAAAAGATAAAGCTCCAAGAAATAGGAATTTAATCCCGAAAAAGGTCGGAAAGATTCTCGAAAAGAGAGGCATCGTTCTAACGCGTCTCAAAACTTTTTCCAAGCCTGTGGATTTTGAAAACAAAACATCTTATCTAACTTTTGTTTTTGCAAGTTTTCAATTTCTTTTTAAACCACTACTTGAAAATAATATTTTGAAGATTGAGATTTGAATTTATTTTCCAAATCACTCATCACAAAAGTACCAATGCAACGGCATCCAAACCACTCATCACAAAAGTACCAATGCAACTGCATGTATGCGCAAACAAGTTGCTACCCTTATGTTGGATTTAATTTAAAGAAAGTTTTCTTTTACCTATGTTTTTATGAGCACAAAACAATTAACAGAAATCGTTTTACTCTTTTTAGAAAGTAGCTAATTTTAGGGTGTTACAATAATCCACCATCCTCCCTTTCTTGGACCATTACCACTTGTAAATTATTACCATTACCACTTGTAAATTATTATGATTGGGCTTGCTTTTGGTCCTATAAATTCTCCCCCTTTGGAATGAAACACCAAAAAGGAAGACATTAGTAGCACAAAGGTAACTTTGTGATCCTTTGTATGTGGAGTGGAATAGGTCACAAAATTTGACTTTCACATTACATAGACTAAGCTCCCCCTAAATATATGCATACATATGATGGAGAATGTAGTTTATGCATAATTGGTAAATTAATGCTCAAGGGAGTTTAATCTATATAATACATGGAGAAAGCATATAAATACCAAAGTGAAATCAACATGATGATATCGGTTTAGAAATACCACATGTGGAAACTAATTTGATTTATACCACTTGCAATAAATGGTGGATATTTGAAGTATGATGCTTAACTCCGAGGACTGCATTTTCCTTGCTATGAGACTACTACACACATGATAAGCTTTAAAGGTGTTAGTCTCAAAGCATCCAACTTGTAAAGTAACCTCCCCCTAAATTTATGCACACAAGTATGGAATACTTGTAGAAGACATGCACATTGATTTTAGAATAAAAAATACCACTTGAAAGATGACATCACATGAATGTGAGAATCATTTTAGAAAGTGATATTCGGAAGAAATTATCTATAATTTAGACTTTGGCACATATTAGATGAACAATTATAAAACAAGCTATGTGTCATGCTCCTAAATAATTTAAAACAATGTAGGTTTGCTCTAAGGGTTAAGAGTGAAACCGAGCAAGCCTACCATAAGATATACCTAGTGTATGCAAGACAAAATATTTAAGCATGCAAATGTAAACCTAGGCATGAAAAGAAACTAGATGCTAATTGAGATTACAAGAAATTAAATCTAGTTACCTAACATGAGGAGGGGAATTTGGGTCCATAGTGTTCACTAACACACTTGACAATTGACATGATCCAATGTGATGCACCCCATGAAATGCACCCAAAACTATACCAAGTCTCCAAATTCCCCGAAGTCCATCGGACTTCTCACTTCCCTTTTGGGATCCAAACCTTCTTGGTGCTCTTCATGCTGGAAATGATCTCCTTTGGCACCCAAATGCGTTTGTCCCCATTGTTGGCTTGCTTGTTCACCTTGATGGCCACCACCTTGTCATTTTTCTTCTTCTTCAAGAGATAAGGCATGGAGGCTTTTTTGTCCACCTTGTTGGTGTAGGTGTTGGAGGGCTTACTTGTTTCCTTTTTGTTTTTCTCTTTCTTCTTAGCTCCTCCCCCATTCTTCACCTTGCACTCATAGGACTTGTGGCCTTCCTTGTGGCATACGTAGCAAACCACGGTTTGTCCTTCATCAAGCTTCTTTACTCCCTTGATGGTGTTATCTTGATGAAGTTGGGCTTGCTCTATTTTGCCTTTTACTTAAGTCAAGTCCTTGGTAAGGCGAGCCACTTCTTGCTTGAGTTGCTCATTCTCCATTGCGACCTCTTGTGTGCATGTATCTACAACAACTTTCTCAACACAAACTTGGTTGCACAAGGATGAGTCTAAACATAAATCATTGCAAGAAGTTGAGGTATTCTTTAGGCATGTCAAAGATAGAACTTTTCTTTTTAGGTGCCTCCATGGGGTAGAACCAATGGCTTCAAGATTAACAACTTTATTAGTTAGCTCATCACAATGTTTGCTCATAGTTTCCATTTTAGCAAGCAAACTTTTATAAGCATCTTGTGAGTTAGCTAACTTTTTTTTAATTTTTCATTTTTCTTTACAAGTTGCTCATCATTGATTGTGCAATTATTTTTGTTTGCACTAGTCTCAAGTTGCTCAATTTTAGTAGATAGGTCCATATTAAGATTGGCAGAAGTTTCATATTGTTCAAGCAAACTAGCATAAGCTTGTTGTGAGCTATCTAGTTTTTCTTTTAATTTTTTAAGCTTCTTTTGTTGACTAGTGCAAACTTTAGCAAAGTTAAGATTTTCTTACACAATTTCATCATAAGAAGGTAGTTCATCATCACTATCACTATTATTGTCTCTATCACTAGGCATAGGCTTTTTGTTACCTCGTGCCATAAGGCACACACGTGAGGTGCTTGATGATGAGTGCTTGTATCCTCGCCTCTTATGATGGTCTTCTTCTTCACTTGAAGAATCATCCCATGACCTTATTGATGTGAGGGCTTTGTCCTTGCACGCCTTCTTCTTTGTCTTGGGTATGGTCTTGTTTGGACAAACTTCCATAAAGTGCACCAACTCGCCGCATCCATAGCATCCTTTCTTTCTTTACTCATTTCTTTGATTGGTGAAGATAAAATCTTGAATTTGGATGGGCACACCCTTGACATTGAGTTTTTGGATCATCTTCTCCACCTTGTTGATAAGCTTGATAGATTATTCATCAAGGTCAGAGGTGGAGGAGAAAGATTGATCATCATCACTTGATTCATCATCATCATCATCCTCATCTTCTTCTTCATCTTCACTTGAGGAGCTTGAGCTTGAGCTTGTCTCAACTTGCTTGTGCTTCATCTTCTTTTTCTCACTACATGTGAGAGCTTTGCCTTTGCTTGATGAAGAGGCTTCTTTTTAACCCATCTTCCATGACATTTCAAATGCCACTATCTTGCCAATGACTATGGCTAGGGTCATGGTGCTCAAGTCCTTCATGCTGTGAAGGATGGTGATGATGCTTGCATATTTGTCTTGTGGTAGCACGGAGATGATCTTCCTCATGATGTCCACATCATCTAACTTCGTTAATCCTATTGAATGGAGCTCATTGATAATTAGATTCAAATGAGAATACATATCACGAACAAGCTCATCATCATTTATTTTAAAGGAATCATAATTTTGTTTAGCTAGACAATGTTTTTGCTCATGGACATTAGTTGTGCCATCATGGAGCTCTTGGAGTTTTAACCAAATTTCATGTGCTGTATTTAAAGTGAACACTTTGTTAAACACATCCATGCTAAAAGATTCAAATAAGCAATTTTTAGCTATAGCATTGAAATGAATTTCTTTTTCTTCACTCTTTGTGGGTTTATCGGGATTCTTAATGGGTTTTATCCTGTCATGAGTGACTCTCCAAACACCCAAATCTACCACCTCAAGGTGATAAGTCATTCTAGCTTTATAGTAGGGGAAGTTAGTGCCGTCAAAGTGCTGAGGCCTAGATGTATCCATCCCAACTACTCTAAATAGCGTTGGCTCAATGGCGGTGAAGCCAAAAGTCCAAATTGAGCCAACCGGTGAAAGCTCTAGTTTGGTTTTGGTGAATTGATGAAACCCTAAGTGCTAACCTAGTTTATCAAGTGATCATGAGATAAGTAGCACATTCCAAGAAATGAAGCAAATGAAGATCATAGCATGATGATGATGATACCATGGTGATGATCAAGTGCTTGGACTTGGAAAGAAGAAAGGGAAAAACAAAAAGCTCAAGGCAAAGGTATAAACCATAGGAGCTATTTTGTTTTTGGTGATCAAAACACTTAGAGAGTGTGATCACATTTAGGTTTAATAGCCGTACTATTAAGAGGGGTGAAACTCATATCGAAATGCGGTTATCAAAGTGCCACTAGATGCTCTAACTCATTGCATATGCATTTAGGATCTAGTGGAATGCTAACACCCTTGAAAATGTTTGTGAAAATATGCTAACATATGTGCACAAGGTGATACACTTGGTGGTTGACACATTTGAGCAAGGATGAAGAAGTTAGAAGTGAAAATGAGTTAGTCTCGCTGGTCACAAGGTGACCGGACGCTGGTCCTAGAGGAACCAACGCGTCTGGTCAGTTGTTACAGCGAAGATGCTGGCATCGGTCAGACGACCGGACGCTGGCGAGGTGTGTCCGGTCCTATTGTCGGGCAGCGCTCAGAGGCTAGGGTCTCTGACCGAACGATGGAAGGGTTCGGTCGTGCTTGACCGGACGCGTCCGGTGGGCGAATTGCATTTCTGGAACCTTACTGGAAACGACCGGACGCTGGTGGCTCAGCATCCGGTCAGTTATAGCGTAGCGTTCGGTCAACTCAAGTGACCATTGAAGTCGAGACACGTGGCTGTCGTCCGGTCAACATGACCGAAGCGTCCGGTCAACATGACCAGAGCGTCCGGTCAGCCCGTGTTGTGCCCAGTGAAGGGGTACAACGGCTCTATTTCATGGGGACTTCTATTTAAGCCCCATGGCTGGTTGAAGCTCATACCTTTGGCAATTTTCATTGACATAGTAACCTTGTGAGCTTAGCCAAAGTCCTCCCACTCATCTCCATCACTGATTCATCATCTTTGTGAGATTGGGAGAGAATCCAAGTGCATTGCTTGAGTGTTTGCATCTAGAGGCACTTGGTGTTTGTGTTTCGCTTGTTACTCTTGGTGGTTGCCACCACCTAGATGGCTTGGAGCAGTGAAGATCATCGAGCAGAGGTTGGTGATTGTCTCCGGCTCCGATCATGGTGATTGTGAGGGGTTCTTGACCTTTCCCCGGTGGAGAGCCAAAAGGTACTCTAGTGGATTGCTCATGGCTTGTGTGATCCTCAGCTTGTGTTGGTTGTGAGGCACCCTATTGAGGGTTTGGCGTGTGAAGCCAATTAGCGCGTAAACCTCCAAGTGAGTGAATCACCACAACGAGGACTAGCTTGCCGGCAAGCAAGTGAACCTCGGTAAAAATCATTATGTTCATCATTGATTCTAAGGTGATCGGTCTTTATTATTATTCATCCTTATGATTGATTGGTTCCTTCATCTATATGGTGGTATAACCTTCTTGATCACTCTCATTACATTACCACAAACTAGTTATCAAGCTCTTTAGTATAGCTAGTTGTGAGAGCTTGCTTGGTTGGTTGGTGTGGCTCTTTAGTTAGCCTTTGAGAGCACACTAACATAGAGTAGTATCATAGCTATTGTGTGAATAGATACTATCTAAATTAGAATTGTGGTAGGTGGCTTGCATTTTGAGTAGGCTAGCGCAATACTTGCTTCACCTCATAATTGTCTAACTACTTTGTTAAATGTTGTTGTAGAAATTTTATTAGGCTATTCACCCCCTCTCTAGCCATTAGGACCTTTCAAGTGGTATCAGAGCCGAGGTCACCGTGATTTGAGGCTTAACAACCTTCGGTGTAAAAATAGCTCAAATCAATAACACCAAGAAGCCACCCCAATTTGATGGCAGAAATTATCCTTATTGGAAGTCAAAGATGACCACACACATCAAGTCAATCAATAGAAAGGTGTGGAAGGTGATAGAAACCAAAATTGAGATTGGTGATCCAAAGATGACCACGGCTGAAGAAGTGCTTCTCCAAAACAATGACATTGCTCTAAGTGCTATTCATGATGCAATTGATGAAAGAACATTTGAGCAAATCAAGAATATTGAGATGGCACATGAAGCTTGGAAGAAGTTGGAAGAATCATTTGAGGGCATTCAAGCCATAAAGGGTGCTAAGGCATACATCCTCAAAGAGAAGTTTGCAAGCTTCAAGATGAAGGAGGATGAGAGTGTGCCAAAGATGTTTCATAGGCTTCAAGTGCTTATCAATGATCTCAAAGCACTTGGAGAAGAGGTGAAGGACAAGGACTTCTCCCATAAGTGCTTGAGATGCTTATCTTCAAGATTTGGCACATTGGTCACTATTCTAGTAAGGAGTGGTTTGGACACCATGACACCAAACCAAGTGTTGGGAGACATTATGACCAATGACACATATAGGGATGAAGATGAGAAGGAAGAAAAGAAGGAAAAGAAAGATGAGAAGAAGGATGACAAGAAGAAGAGCATGGCATTCAAAGCCACTTCATCCAAGGGCAAAGCTAAACAAGAAACATCAAGTGAAGAAGATGAATCTTGGGATGATGATGATGATGAGAAGATGGCTCTCTTTGTCAAGAAGTTTGGCAAGTTCATGATGAAAAAGGGCTACCGGGCTAGAAGAAAGAAGTCTTCATCCAAGAACAAAGAAGAGTCAAGAAGGTGCTTCAAGTGTGGAAGCAAAGATCATCTTGTTGCTCAATGCCCATACAATAGCGACAATGATGATGACAACAAGAAGAACAAGAAGGAAAAGAAAGAGAAGAAGGACAAGATGGCATTCAAGAAGAAGAAGGGTGGTTCATATGTAGTCACTTGGGATAGTGATGCTTCCTCAAGTGATGATGATGATAGTGATGATAACAAGGCCACCAAGAAGAAGGTTCTTGCAAGCATTGCTATCAATGAGAAATCTTCTCTCTTCGAATCTTCATCATGCTTCATGGCTAAGGCCACTAAGGTACAATCTTATGATGATGAAAGTGATGAAGAGCATGATGATGAAAATGAAAATAAAAATGACCATGATAGTGATAGTGATAATGATGAACCTACTAAGGATGAACTATTTGACATGCTAGATGATGCTAAGGAACACTTTGACATCAAGAGAAGAGAATGCAAAAGCTTGCGTAAGGAACTAAAAGACCTTAAGCAAGCCTTTAATGAGCTCAATGCATCTCATGAGAGGCTAGTGGAAGCCAATAAGAAGCTTGGCAAAGCTCACAAAAAGCTTGAAAAGGCTTATTCCTCTTTGCTTGATGAGCAAAATAAAAAGAAGCATGTTGAAACTTGCAATGTAGGTTTAACTTGTGATATAATTGATAAATCACTATCTATGTCTATCATTGTTGTTCCTACTAACCCTTCTTGTAGCACTTCCACTTCTACCTCATCTAGTAGTGATGGTCTCACTTGTGATGCCTCACTAGTAGTTGAGAATGAGAACCTCAAGAAGGAGGTCAACAATCTCACTCACACCTTGGCTAAAGCTTATGGTGGTGAGGACCGCTTGCTTATGTGCTTGGGTAGCCAAAGAGCTTCTCTCTATAAAGAGGGATTGGGCTATACCCCCAAGAAAGGCAAAGCAGCCTTTGCTCCTCACAAGACTAATTTTGTGAAGAACAATGGTCGGTTTTGCACTAGTTGCAAGCAAGTGGATCATAAGGAGCATGAATGCAAAAACAAGAGCAAAAATGCTAATGTATCCTTCATAAAGCTTGATTCATGCTATATGCTTACTAAGGGTACAAATGGTGTGAAGGCTAAGTTTATTGGTAAACCATGGATGGGCTCAAAGAAGAAAGCCATTTGGGTACCAAAGAGCTTAGTGACTAACATTCAAGGACCCAAGCAAGTTTGGGTACCTAAAAAGAATTGATCTTCTTTTGTAGGTCAATTACAAAGTTGAAGGAAGGCATTGAGTTCTTGATAGTGGGTGCACTCAATACATGACCGGTGATGCAAGAATGTTCAACTCAATCAACACCAATGGCAATGATGGTTATGATAGTATCACATTTGGTAACAATGGCAAAGGCAAGGTCAAAGGGCTTGGTAAGATTGCAATATCCAATGACATGAGCATATCCAATGTGTTGCTAGTAGAGAGCTTGAACTTCAATTTGCTATCCGTGGCTCAATTGTGTGATCTTGGGTTCAAATGCATATTTGGGGCAGATGATATAGAGATCATAAGTGTAGATGGCTCTAACTTGATCTTTAAAGGTTTTAGATATGAGAATCTATACTTGGTTGATTTCAATGCTAGTGAAGCTAAATTATCTATATGCTTGTTCACTAAGTCTAGCATGGGTTGGTTATGGCATAGAAGGCTTGGTCATGTTGGAATGAAATAATTGAATAGATTGGTTAAGCATGACTTGGTTAGAGGCTTGAAAGATGTTGTGTTTGAGAAGGATAAACTTTGTAGCTCTTGTCAATCCGGTAAACAAGTTGGAAACACCCATCCTAAGAAAAGCATGATGAGCACTAGCAAAGCATTTGAGTTATTGCACATGGATTTGTTTGGGCCAACACAATACACTAGCATTGGTGGTAACAAATATGGCTTTGTGATAGTGGATGACTACACTAGATACACATAGGTATTCTTTCTAGTGGACAAAAGTGATGTATTTACAACATTCAAATCATTTGTCAAAGGCATTAACAATGAGTTTGAAACAACCACCAAGAGAGTTAGAAGTGACAATGGTAGTGAGTTGAAGAACACTAGAATTGATGAGTTATATGATGAATTTGGAATTAGACATCAATTCTCGGCCAAGTACACACCTCAATCAAATGGCCTTATTGAGAGAAAGAATAGAACACTCATTGATATGGCAAGGTCTATGCTTAGTGAGTACAATGTGAGTCAATCTTTTTGGGTCGAAGCTATCAACATGGCTTGCTATTGTAGCAACCGCCTCTATTGTCATCCATTGAAAGAGAAGACACTATATGAGCTCTTGAATGGTAGAAAGCCCAACATTGCATATTTTTGGGTCTTTGGTTGCAAATGCTATATCTTGAAGAAAGGCACAAGATTGGGCAAGTTTGACAAGAAATGTGATGAAGGATTCCTAGGTTATTCCACTACAAGCAAAGCATATAGAGTTTGGAATTTGGATAGTGGTACTCTTGAGGAAGTTCATGATGTTGAATTTGATGAAACTAAGAGTTCACAAGTAGAGAATGAGAACTTGGAAGATGTTAGAGGCATTCAACTTTCAAATGCCATGAAGAACATGGATATTGATGAATTAATGCCTAGGCAAGTGAATGATGATGAAGATGATCAAGTACAAGTTCTCTCTAACTCAAATGTGCAAGATGATACAAATCAAGTTAGTGCAAGTGGATCTCATGATAATGAACAAGATCAAGTGGCTAGTACATCATCTCAATCCAATGATCAAGCAAGTACAAGCAATCAAGTTCCAATACTCCAACCAACCAATGTTGTAAGGGATCATGATGAGGACATCAATTCTTCAGAGGTACCCACTGATCCTCCAACCGTCATGCAAGGTCTAATAACCCGGGCTCGAAAGCGACAACTCAATTTAGAGGTGAGCTCGTTCTTAAGCGATACTTTTCATACTTTTGAGAATAGACTACTACCTAATGATGTTATCTTGCTTAGGAACATTGGGAAGGGTCATGAAGGACTTAGAGGAAGTGGTGGAGGTGATGATGACCAGCAAGGACGTCCAACACAAGCCGGAGGCCTAGTCCAACAAGAATTCGAGTCTGCCTCGGCCTCCAGGACCAGTCTACCTTAAACTAGTCACCCAGGACACATCTGGACTCCGTTTTCAATGATCCACAAATGGATGGAAAGATAATTTGATACGGAAGCCAATCCAAGTGGTTTCACATCAAAATATATTCGGCATCAACGGGAATCGTCGAAACAAGTCAGCATCCAGAATCTGCCAGGGTGCTGCGACACCGTCTTTTGGTCCGTTGGACCATGTATCAAGTTTGGGCCCATTAGGGGCACGTCCAGGGGTCTTGCATGACCCTAGAGTCTTCATAAACAGCCACCGCCCCTCCATTTGGGTTTGGGTTTTGCTTAGATTATTCTGTCAAGAACAGTTTCACCGTTCATCGGTTTGTGAGACCCCAACTTCGTGAGATAATCTTTCATCTACAATTTGGTTGTGTTCTTTCTTGTTCTTGCTTGTGTTCTTCGTTGTGCAGGCAAAGATTAGCCTTCTTGGTGAGGTCAACCTGGTCCGTGACTTGGTTGATAACCAGAGGAGCTGTGGTGCTAAGATTGCAGGGTCAATCTTTCGATTTGAAGTCGGATCGGTGTGTCATTCTCCGCCACAACGATAGTTACCATCACCTGACGGAAGATCGGGATCCCCGTCCTCTGACATTGAGGATGAAGAAGACCAAGATGTAGATGAGGAGGACGGCGAAGTCCTTGGTGATGAGGCCACGGCGTCCTATAGGAGCATCATTGTACAGCGGGTGCTCAGCTCACAAGTCCAGCAACCTGAGAAGCTACAATGCCATAACTTGTTCTAGATTTTCTTCGTCATCAGCGACCGTCGAGCACGTGTCATTATTGATGGAGGTAGCTGCAACAATTTGGTGAGTTCGAATTTGGTCAAGAAGCTTGGCTTGACCACACGGCCACACCCACGTCCATACCATATTCAGTGGCTAAATGATTCTGGTAAAGCAAAGGTAACACAAACTTGCAGAGTTTCATTTTCCATTGGTTCTTATGCTGATTCTATTGATTGTGATGTGGTATTTATGCAAGCTTATTCACTCTTATTGGGTCGTCCTTGGGAACATGATAATGATGCTACACACCATGGTAGAAGTAATAAATACACTTTTGTGCATAAAGGAAAGAAAATTACTTTGGTACCTTTGACCCCTGCTCAAATTGTACAAGCTGATAGAGAACGCGCTGCTAGTTTCAATGATGTTCATTCTAAAAATCAGCAAGTTGCTAATTCTATTTTTTCACCTAAAAAGGATAAGTCTACATCTATTTCTAAGGCTGAGGGGATTAAATTGAAGGGTGGTGTTATGCTTGCAACAAAATGTGACTTTGCTGAAATTTCTGATGATGATATTTGCTATGCTTTGGTATGCAAACGAGCTATGTTTTCACTTGATGATATTGTTAGCTTGGTACCTCCTGCTGTCACTAACCTTTTGCAGGAGTATGAGGACATTTTTCCAGCTGAGATACCCCTGGGGCTGCCACCTCTGAGAGGGATAGAGCATCAAATTGATTTGATTCCGGGAGCAACCTTGACCAACCGAGCTGCCTATCAAACCAATCCTGAGGAGACTAAGGAAATTCAGCGGCAAGTCCAAGATCTTTTGGACCGTGGGTATGTACATGAAAGCCTTAGTCCTTGTGTTGTTCCTGTACTTTTGGTTCCTAAGAAAGATGGAACTTGGCGTATGTGTGTTGATTGTAGAGCCATCAATAATATTACTATTCGGTATCGTCATCCTATTCCTAGGCTAGACGACATACTTGATGAGTTGTGTGGTTCTATAATTTTCACTAAGATTGACTTGCGAAGTGGCTACCACCAAATTAGAATGAAACTTGGAGATGAATGGAAAACTACGTTTAAAACCAAATTCGGGTTGTATGAGTGGATAGTAATGCCTTTTGGTTTGACAAATGCACCTAGCACTTTCATGCGCTTAATGAATGAGGTTTTAAGAACTTTTATTGGTCATTTTGTGGTAGTTTACTTTGATGATATATTGATTTACAGCAAGTCTTTTAATGAACATATGGATCACTTACATGCTGTTTTTAATGCTTTACGTGATGCACGTCTATTTGGTAACCTTGAGAAGTGCATCTTTTGCACGGATCGAGTTTCTTTTCTTGGCTATATTGTAACTCCACAGGGAATTGAGGTGGATGAGATGAAAATTGAAGCCATAAAGAGCTGGCCGGTTCCCCAAACCGTCACATAGGTGAGGAGTTTTCTTGGTCTTGCAGGATTCTACCGCCGCTTCATCAAAGATTTCAGCACCATTGCTGCCCCATTGCATGAGTTGACGAAGAAAGGAGTGGTGTTTCATTGGGGAGAGGCACAAGAGGAGTCCTTTGACACTTTGAAGGACAAGCTCACACATGCACCATTGCTGCAACTTCCAAATTTTGGTAAGACTTTTGAGCTAGAATGTGATGCTAGTGGAGTTGGCATTGGTGGTGTTTTGAAGCAAGATGGTAAACCTATTGCTTATTTTAGTGAAAAATTGCATGGTCTTGTTCTTAATTATTTCACGTATGATAAAGAATTGTATGTACTTGTTCGTTCTTTAGAGACGTGGCGTCATTATGTGTGGCCTAAAGAATTTGTTATTCATTCTGATCATGAATCGCTTAAGTATCTTCGCTCTCAAAATTTTCTGAATCGTAGGCATGCTAAATGGGTTGAATTTATTGAATCTTTTCCTTATATTATCAAACATAAGAAGGAGAAGGATAATGTGATTGCTGATGCTTTGTCTAGAAGATTTACATTGCTGTCCCAACTTGATTGCTAGATTTTTGGTCTTCAATCCATTAAAGAACAATATGCGTTTGATCCTGATTTTAAGGATGTGTTGCTTAATTGTAGAGAGGGACGCACATGGAATAAGTTTATGATCAGCGATGGGTTTCTATTTAGAGCTAACCGCCTATGCATTACAGTTGGTTCCGTTCGTCTTTTGTTGTTGTAGGAGGCACATGAAGGCGGATTGATGGGACATTTTGGTGCCAAGAAGACGGAGGAGGTGTTGTCCACACACTTCTTTTGGCCAAGGATGAGGCGAGATGTAGAGCGGTACGTGGCTCGGTGTGCTACATGTCAAAAAGCTAAGTCGTGGTTGAACCCACATGGTTTGTATATGGCTCTTCTTGTTCTTTCTACTCCTTGGGCAGATATATCTGTGGATTTTGTGTTGGGATTACCAAGGACTAAGAGGGGGAGGGATAGTATTTTTGTGGTGGTTGATCGTTTTTCTAAGATGGCACATTTTATTCCTTATCATAAGAGCGACGATGCTGTTCATATTGCTGACCTTTTCTTTCAAGAAATCGTTCGCTTGCATGGTATGCCTTCTACTATTGTTTTAGATCGCGATGCAAAATTCTTGAGTCATTTTTGGCGCACGTTGTGGAATAAATTGGGGACCAAGCTGCTGTTTTCTACAACATGTCATCCCCAAACTGATGGACAAACTGAGGTTGTGAATCAAACATTGTCCACCATATTGAGAGCCATTTTGAAGCACAATTTGAAGATGTGGGAAGAGTGTTTGTCGCATGTGGAGTTTGCATATAATAGGGCGAAATATTCGACCACCAAGGTAAGTTCATTTCAAGTAGTGTATGGTTTTAACCCCCGTGCTCCTATTGATCTTTTGCCTTTACCTACCACTGAGAGAATACATAGTGATGCTAGAGAGCGTGCTGATTTTATTCATAAGTTGCACGAAACAACTAAAGCAAATATTGAAAGAATGGATGAAAAGTATAGAATTGCTGGTAGTAAAGGTAGAAAAGAGATTAAACTTGAACCGGGTGATTTGGTTTGGTTACATTTGAGAAAAGATAGATTTCCTGAGCTGTGTAAGTCTAAATTAATGCCAAGAGCAGCTGGTCCTTATAAGATCATTGAGAAAATAAATGATAATGTCTATAAACTTGAATTACCACCCGAGTTTGGGGTTAGTCCCACCTTTAACATTGCAGATTTGAAACCTTATTTAGGAGAAAAAGATGAGCTTGAGTCGAGGACGACTCCAATTCAAGAGGGGGAGGATGATGAGGACATCAATTCTTCAGAGGTACCCGTTGATCCTCCAACCGTTATGCAAGGTCCAATGACCCGGGCTCGAAAGCGACACCTCAATTTAGAGGTGAGCTCGTTCTTAAGCGATACTTTTCATACTTTTGAGAATAGACTACTACCTAATGATGTTATCTTGCTTAGGAACATTGGAGAGGGTCATGAAGGACTTAGAGGAAGTGGTGGAGGTGATGATGACCAGCAAGGACGTCCAACACAAGCCGGAGGCCCAGTCCAACAAGAATTCGAGTCTGCCTCGGCCTCCAGGATCAGTCTACCTTAAACTGGTCACCCAGGATGCATCCGGACTCTGTTTTTTATGATCCACATATGGATGGAAAGCTAATTTGACAAGGAAGCCAATACAAGTGGTTTCATGTCAAAAGATGTTCAGAATCAACAGGAATTATCAAAACAAGTCAGCATCCAGAATCTGCCAGGGTGCTGCGACACCGTCTTTTGGTCCGTTGGACCATGTATCGAGTTTGGGCCCATTAGGGGCGCGTCCAGGGGTCTTGCATGACCCTAGAGTCTTCATAAATAGCCACCGCCCCTCCATTAGGGTTTTGGTTTTGCTTAGATTATTCTGTCAAGAACAATTTCGCCGTTTATCGGTTTGTGAGACCCCAACTTCATGAGATAATCTTTCATCTGCAATTTGGTTGTGTTCTTTCTTGTTCTTGCTTGTGTTCTTCGTTGCGTAGGCAAGGATTAGCCTTCTTGGTGAGGTCAACCTGGTCCGTGACTTGGTTGATAACCAGAGGAGCTATGGTGCTAAGATTGCAGGGTTCGATCTTTCGATTTGAAGCCGGATCGGTGTGTCATTCTCCGCCGCAACGATAGTTACTATCACCTGACAAAAGATCGGGATCCCCATCTCTATTAGATCATCCATTGGACACTATCATTGGTGATATTTCAAGAGGTGTACAAATAAGATCAAGATTGGCATCATTTTGTGAACACTTCTTATTTGTGTCATCCATTGAACCAAAGAAGATAGATGAAGCATTGAAGGATATTGATTGGGTGAATGCTATGCATGAAAAATTGAATAACTTTACAAGAAATCAAGTATAGGAGTTGGTAGAAAGACCAAAGGGACACAATGTGATTAGAACCAAATTAGTCTTTAGAAACAAGCAAGATCAAGATGGGATAGTAGTAAGGAACAAAGCAAGATTGGTAGCACAAGGCTATACTCAAGTAGAAGGTCTTGACTTTGGAGAAACATATGCCCTGGTTGCTAGATTGGAAGCAATAAGAATCTTGCTAGCCTATGCTTGTGCCCACAACATAAAGCTCTATCAAATGGATGTTAAGAGTGCATTTCTCAATGGCTACATCAATGAAGAACTATATGTTGAGCAACCTCCCAGTTTTGAAGATGACAAGAAGCCCAACCATGTGTACAAGTTGAAGAAAGCTTTGTATGGCTTGAAGCAAGCTCGTAGAGCATGGTATGAGAGATTGAGGGACTTCCTACTCTATAAAGGGTTCACAATGGGCAAGGTTGACACCACTCTTTTCATCAAGAAGATTGGAAAAGATCTATTTGTATTGCAAATCTATGTTGATGATATCATATTTGGATCAACCAATCAAGATTTTTGTGATGAGTTTGGAAAGATGATGGCTAATGAGTTTGAAATGTCCATGATTGTAGAATTGAGTTACTTCCTTGGTCTTCAAATCAAGCAATTGAAGAATGGTACATTTGTAAGTCAAGGCAAGTACATCAAAGACATGATCAAGAAGTTTGGAATGATTGATAGCAAAGTCATTAGCACACCAATGGGAACCAATGGCAACTTGGATAGTGATGCAAGTGGAAATATGGTGGATCAAAAATTGTATCGATCTATGATTGGAAGCCTACTCTATGTGACTGCATCAAGGCCAGATGTCATGTTTAGTGTATGCATGTGTGCAAGTTTTCAAGCCTCACCAAGAGAAAGTCATTTGAAGGCTACAAAGAGAATATTGAGGTACTTGAAGCATACACCAAATGTTGGTTTGTGGTATCCCAAAGGAGCAAAGTTTGAGTTAGTTGGTTATTCTGACTCGGATTATGCGGGATGCAAGGTTGAAAGGAAGAGCACCTCGGGCACATGTCAATTATTAGGAAGATCACTTGTTTCATGGTCATCAAAGAAGCAAAATAGTGTTGTGTTATCAACCGCCGAAGCCGAATACATATCCGTCGGTAGTTGTTGTGCACAAGTACTTTGGATGAAGGCCACTTTGAGTGACTTTGGAATCAAGTTCAAGAAAGTGCCATTGCTATGTGACAATGAGAGTGCAATCAAGCTAACCAACAATCTGGTCCAACATGCAAGAACAAAGCATATTGATGTCCGCCACCATTTCATAAGAGATCACCAACAAAAAGGGGACATTTGCATTGAGAGTGTAGGCACCAAAGATCAACTTGCCGATATATTCACCAAACCATTGGATGAGAAAAGGTTTTGCAAGCTAAGGAATGAGTTGAACATATTGGATTTCTCAAACATGTGTTGATGCACCCCCCCACTTATATGACATGCCTCTCCTTCGAGCTATTCAAGGTAAAAGTTGATTGGCATGACATACATCCTTGCTAAGGACATGTTTAGTGCATCTAGTCACATTTTTAATATTTTTAGGACCTTTAAGTGGTTCAATTTTATTAGGCTCATTCATAAAAATCAAATGAATTTGATGATTATATGGTATCACTATTGCTTCTATACTTGACTTGATCTAGTGATAGCATATGACATGTTTATGGGCTTATAAACCTAGTGTTTAATCTAGAAAATGAACTCTAAGTGTTTAACTCAACATGGTACAAGATAACCCTTATTTGGAGGTGTGAATAAGCTTGTCCTTGGATCAAACCGAGTTAAATATCTTTAGTGAATGATCTAGATTAGACCAAATTTGGAAAAATAATCCTCACCCCATTGATTGACATTGATAATCTCGACCCTACAAGTGGTACTATCTATATTTTAAACCTTTGTGGTCATTGATGACAAAAGGGGAAGAGAAACAAAGATATAAGTGAAACAAAGACATAAGTGACAAAGGGGAGTAATAGTGCACAAAGATATGTGAAAAGATAGTGAAAGGGGAGAGAAATAAAGATACAAGTGATAGGGGGAGAAATATGACAAAGGAAAGAAATCAATTAAAATTTTGAGCACACAAGTAGGGGGAGCAAGCTCATAAACTTGTATGGTGCATTTGAATGTGCATTTCATATGTTTGCTTGCATGGCACGAGTTTTAAATTTAGTTATCCATGCTTGTGTGATGTATGCTAGCTGTAAGATTGTATGATGAAATGAAATCACTAGATGACTTTCATTCCAAGTAAGTGTTTACAATTGATATCTTTTCAAAGTATGTTTTCAAGTAGTATAAAGCTAACCATGATGCTAAGGATGGTATAATGGTGCACTCCGATTGGTATCACGCTTCAAAGGTCCATCTTTTATACCTTAGCATCATTTGGTAGACATTGTCTCCTACATTTCCTATCTAAGCATATGTGCAAGCTTCTATCCAAACTCTTAGCACATATGTAGGGGGAGCAATTGCTACCATTTAGGATTCATGAAACTTGTCCATATTCTTTTACACATGGTAAATATGCTTGGGCAAGCAACATGGATTCAATTGAATTTTATTTTATATCTTTGTATAAGGGTTGTCATCAATTACCAAAAAGGGGGAGATTGAAAGCTCTAGTTTGGTTTTGGTGAATTGATGAAACCCTAAGTGCTAACCTAGTTTATCAAGTGATCATGAGATAAGTAGCACATTCCAAGAAATGAAGCAAATGAAGATCATAGCATGATGATGATGATACCATGGTGATGATCAAGTGCTTGGACTTGGAAAGAAGAAAGAGAAAAACAAAAAGCTCAAGGCAAAGGTATAAACCATAGGAGCTATTTTGTTTTTGATGATCAAGACACTTAGAGAGTGTGATCACATTTAGGTTTGATAGCCGTACTATTAAGAGGGGTGAAACTCATATCGAAATGCGGTTATCAAAGTGCCACTAGATGCTCTAACTCATTGCATATGCATTTAGGATCTAGTGGAATGCTAACACCCTTGAAAATGTTTGTGAAAATATGCTAACATATGTGCACAAGGTGATACACTTGGTGGTTGGCACATTTGAGCAAGGGTGAAGAAGTTAGAAGTGAAAAGGAGTTAGTCTCGCTGGTCACAAGGTGACCGGACGCTGGTCCTAGAGGAACCAGCATGTCTGGTCAGTTGTTATAGCGAAGATGCTGGCGTCGGTCAGACGACCGGACACTAGGTCACTCAGCGACCGGATGCTGGCGAGGTGTGTCTGGTCCTATTGTCGGGCAGCGCTCAGAGGCTAGGGTCTCTGACCGAACGATGGAAGGGTCTGGTCGTGCTTGACCGGACGCGTCCGGTGGGCGAATTGCGTTTCTGGAACCTTACTGGAAATGACCGGACGCTGGTGGCTCAGCGTCCAATTAGTTATAACGCAGCATTCGGTCAACTCAAGTGACCATTGAAGTCGGGACACGTGGCTGTCGTCGGGCGACCAGACGCTGAGGTCCAGCGTCCGGTCAACATGACCGGAGCGTCCGGTCGGCCCGTGTTGTGCCTAGTGAAAGGGTACAATGGCTCTATTTCATGAGGACTTCTATTTAAGCCCCATGGCCGATTGAAGCTCATACCTTTGGCAATTTTCATTGACATAACAACCTTGTGAGCTTAGCCAAAGTCCTCTCACTCATCTCCATCACTGATTCATCATCTTTGTGAGATTGGGAGAGAATCCAAGTGCATTGCTTGAGTGTTTGCATCTAGAGGCACTTGGTGTTCGTGTTTCGCTACGGATTTCACTTGTTACTCTTGGTGGTTGCCACCACCTAGATGGCTTGGAGCAGCGAAGATCGTCGAGCGGAGGTTGGTGATTGTCTCTGGCTCCGATCGTGGTGATTGTGAGGGGTTCTTGACCTTTCCCCGGTGGAGAGCCAAAAGGTACTCTAGTGGATTGCTCGTGGCTTGTGTGATCCTCATCTTGTGTTGGTTGTGCGGCACCCTATTGAGGGTTTAGTGTGTGAAGCCAATTAGCATGTGAACCTCCAAGTGAGTGAATCGCCACAACAAGGACTAGCTTGCCGGCAAGCAAGTGAACCTCGGTAAAAATCATTGTGTTCATCATTGATTCCGAGGTGATTGGTCTTTATTATTATTCATCCTTGTGATTGATTGGTTCCTTCATCTACACGGCGGTATAACCTTCTTGATCACTCTCATTACATTACCGCAAACTAGTTATCAAGCTCTTTAGTGTAGCTAGTTGTGAGAGCTTGCTTGGTTGGTTGGTGTGGCTCTTTAGTTAGCCTTTGAGAGCACACTAACATAGAGTAGTATCATAGCTATTGTGTGAATAGATACTATCTAAACTAGAATTGTGGTAGGTGGCTTGCATTTTGAGTAGGCTAGTGCAACACTTGCTTCGCCTCATAATTGTCTAACTACTTTGTTAAGTGTTGTTGTAGAAATTTTATTAGGCTATTCACCCCCCCTCTAGCCATTAGGACCTTTCAACCGGCTCTGATGCCAATTGAAAGGGACCATGATGCCTAAGAGAGGGCGTGAATTAGGCAACCTAAAACTCTAACTTTAAACTATGTCCTCTTTTTCTAACCTTAGCAAAACCTATGCAAAAGATAAACTATCTAAATGTGCAACTATGGTTTTGCTAGTGTGTTGCTATCTCTACCCCAAAAGGAGTTATGCAAACAATGTAAATGCAGAAGCTAAAGTGTAAGGTAGAGATATGAAAACTCTCGTCGATGACTTTGGTATTTTTACCGAGGTATCGAGAAGCGCACAAGCTTCCCCCTAGTCCTCATTGGAGCCCCTCGCAAGGAATCCCTCGCAAGGGCCAAGCTCCCGGTTGGGTAACTCCGTGGATAGCCTCAGGCCTTTCCCACACACAAGTGGGTCCCTGGTGTGCCTTCTGGCAAGCCTCTCCTAGACCGCTCCCTGCCGTCTTCACTATCAAGCTTCTGGCCGAACCGCTGCGAGCCTTGTTCCCTTCGGTACACGGTTGCGATCACACCACAAACGCGGTTGGTGTGATCTCGCAAGACTACAAGCCCCTCCAATGTACAACAATGGTGTACGCAAGCACTGAGTGATAAGAGGTGTGCAAACCTCACTAAACACTAGGCCTAAACCTAGAGCAAGCGCATAAGCGGTGGTATAATCAATCTAAGCTCTTCGCAAAGCACCTACGCTAATCACCTAATGAATCACTAAGCACTATGCAAGTGGAGATCACTAAAATGGTGTATCAACACTCTCGGTATGTTTCCTCAGCTCCACACTACTCAAATGGCTAGTTGGGGGGTCTATATATAAACCCCACTGAGAAAGTAGCCATTGGGGACAAAACCCACCTTTCTGCTACTAACCGGACGCTGTTGTCGTCCTGATCGGACACGTCTGGTCATCCCGACCGTTGGAGCACGCGCATTGATCGGTTGCATTGCCGAGTCTGGTCACTATTGATCGAACGTGTCCGGCCACACTGTCGTCGCTCTATAACCTCTCTAGACTCGATCGGATGTTGTAGTTCCTGTGTCCAGTCGATCACCCTCAAGCGTCCGGTCAGTGTTGAGCTATTGTCGCGATAGTGAACAGTGTCATTGTCGCATCCGGTCACTTGAATCTTCAGCATTTGGTCGATGCTGCTGACGCTTGCCATTGCTGAGCATCTTGATCAGACGTGTCCGGTCGCTATAAGGGCCACGTCCGGTCACCTCTATGAAGCTCATTTCTTTACAATCTTACGTCCGGCTTGGTTCCTATCTTTGTGCTTGGACTTTGCTTGATATCTTGGGTCTTCTCTTGGGCTTCTAGGATCTTGCTTGTGGGATCATCATATCGCCTTCGTCCAAGTCACATCTTGCACCCTATTGAACTGCAAAACAATTACTTGCTAATTTATTAGTCTAATTTGGTTGTGTTGGTCATCAAACACCAAAATCCAAAGTAAATGGGCCTAGGGACTATTTTCCTTGCACGTTGTCCCATCGACAAGAGAAGCTGGTGAGCATCGGCGCTCCCACTCAGCACTGGAGGCAGCAAATGGTGGTTTCGAGCTCATGGGATGAGGATGGGCTAGTGGCACCACCTTCTCCGAGGGTTGGGACGCCTCTCCCAGCCACGCTAGCTAGAGCAGAGATGCGCGAGATGCGACGGAGGAGGGAGACCATGGCAGCGACGCCCGATAGTATTCGGGCGACTTTGGTGGCAATGACTCATGTGGCACCACCAACAACTGCTCAAGTGGCCACTGGAGTCATCGAGACCATAGTTACGCCCCTTGTGGTAGCTGCGTAGGCGACCACCGCAGTCCCCGAGACCACCCGAGCGGTTCCATTGGCGACGGTGGAGACGCCAAGCGATTCGGCTACTGGGCAGACTAGTTCTAGGCGGGGGTGCCGGTTCTAGGCTACACAGCGGGAGTCCCAATTGTAAGTGCCTTATTTTATTTGCCATATTTTTCGGCATGGTGGTTTGTTTCTTGATGATTTTTTGCTTGTTGAAGTGCGCAATCGATGGAGGACCTACACCCATCGGCTACCAATGATGGAAGGAGCGCAGAGGAGCCATGAGTTCCCCACACTGAGCCAGAGCAGGCAAGAATGGATCTGGTTGCCCCCACTATGGAACAACTGATGGTTGCAAGGCCGACCAACCCTACTATGGAGGAGCCCTCAACAACTAGACCAACCTCGTCTGGTGGTAGATTGCATGACGAGGGTGATCCTAGTGTGGAGGAGGTGTGGGGGTGCGGTGGCGATGTCGAGTGGCCCTGCCGAAGCAAGTACGGAGCCCACAAGGGATGTGCCGAGCAGTGCGGCATGAGGTCCACCCTTAGTTCCTGAACAAGCGTCATCCACAATGGCGACAACAGTAGAGGTGGTGCTTGGACACCCTGTCTGAGCATGGCAGCAGCCAAGGAGGGTGCCTTTGCCGGTGGCCATCGTTGAGGTCAAAGAGATAGTGTGGGAGCCCACCCCACCTCCCCAACTCCTCCGCATAGTCATTCAGCGTGGCGAAGAGTTTAAGATGCTAGAGGAGGGGGAGGTGAGTGTGGAAACAAAGAAGCTGAGGGCCGATCTAATATCAATGATGGGCCGTATTGAGGTAAGCTTGAAAAGATCTTTTTTGTCCTTTGAAGAGCACAGTCTGTTAATCTGTTTGCCCTCTGTAGAATGTGATGAAGGTGTCCGAGCAGCGCCGACGATAGCTGGAGGAGATGACTCTAGTACTAGAGGAGAACAAGAGTCTACAAACGTCGATGAACGACCTCTAGGCATGCCTGCTCTGAGAGCGCCACCGTAGGGAGGACCTAGAGGTAGAGGTTCTGGCATTGGAGAAGGAGGGCCAGCAAATGGAGACAGAGGGCCAATCGATGGCCGAACAGCTTAGCCATAGCACTAATTGGTAGAAGGGTATGTCTCAGAGCTTTGCTTTGTTGGTAGTCAGCATTGTGAAATGTCTGCCCGTTATATGCAGCGTTGGAGATGAAGCTCGGCCTTTCCCAGGAAGCCTTCGGCCAGCTTCTAGAGGCGAAGGAAAAAGCGGAAGAGAAGGTCGAGAAAGCCACTGAAGATCTTCAACATGAGTGTTTTTCATGCTATTTTGACTTGTGTAGTGTGAGGCGCATGCTTAGCATATGGCTATGTTGTTTGCAGATTATCGACACCATGCCTAGGCACAATTCTAGGTGCTCATGGAGCAAGTGAAGATGCGTGATGATAAGCTAGAGACGATGATCGCAGGAATCCAGCCCATGCTGGACTGCATCGGTCCTGAGCAACCCGAGGGTGCATGTTTGCCGGACGACGGGCCATACTGATTGGTCGTGGATCATTGTCGAACAGCATGGATGGACTTCAAGGAATTCATGAGCAGCACGGCCTGTGGAGCCATCGTCCATGTGCTCACGTAGCTAAGGTCACACTACCCTTCAGTGGATCTCCAACGGGTGGCGACTGTATACGCATAGGACACGAATGAGGATAAGATTGTCAGGCTAGAAGACGATGCGGAGGAGCCAGCTAAGAGGTTGGCTGAAGATGTCGAGCTATTTGGTGAAGGAGAGAGCAGTGCTCCATAGATTAGAAAAACTCATGTTGAGTACTTGGCAACTTTTGTTGAACACTTGTAGTTATGGTATGTTTATGTTTATATTTGATATAAACCATCTGATTAGTAGTGTATAGCTGAGTCCCCAGCCCTAGCTAGCCTGTTAACCATAACGTGAGGCGTAGGGGCCTTGTGTGTGTGGGAAGAATAGGGCATCGCTAAGGAACCTCTGCCGACCACCCATGACACAGAGGGTGGACACTCATGCACATATAGGGAGAAGTCGAAGATAGAGTTGTCTCTGGAGGCATTTGAGAGTCAACGTGTTTGTTCGGGCATTTGCATTAGGCGTAGTTGGCGTGTCATCTTTGAGATGTTGTACACAAAATCATAATCACTTAGAGGAAAAGCATGGTGAAAACAATACGGAGAAACATCAGTGTAAAAAACTTTATTGAATACTCAAATATTAAGGGTACATATCTTTGAAATGAACACTTTAAGGGTAGAAACGTCTAAGCAGATCGATGTGCCAAGAGTTTGGGATGTCTCTTTCATACATGTCACATAGTTTGTAGGACCCTAATCGGGTGACCGCCTTGACGATGAAGGGGCCCTCTGAAAGGTCCTAATATGGCTAGAGGGGGGTGAATAGCCTATTTAAAAATCTACAAATCAACTAGAGCAATTTGATTAGTATGACAAA
Source organism: Miscanthus floridulus (assembly GCF_019320115.1). NCBI lineage: Eukaryota > Viridiplantae > Streptophyta > Magnoliopsida > Poales > Poaceae > Miscanthus > Miscanthus floridulus. The sequence continues at coordinate 86,299,283 of NC_089590.1, forward strand.
TAGCATAATGCAAACTTACTCTAGCTCTACAAGGGTTGCAAGCCACCTATCCAACAATTCTAGTTGCAATGATTACTTAGGCACCCAAACTTGCTATGTAACTACTCACTAAGAGCTCAACTAGATGAATGTAAATAATAAAGCAAGCTCTCAATTCTAATTACACTAAAGAACTTGTATCAACTAGTTTGCAAGAATGTAAATAAGTGGGTAGGGTGATTATACCGCCGCGTAGGGGATGAACCAATCACAAGATGAATATATAGCCAATCACCGGGAGAATGTCAAAGACAAGAGACAATCGATTTTCTCCTGAGGTTCACGTGCCTGCCAACACGCTACGTCCCCATTGTGTCGACCAACACTTGGTGGTTCGGTGGCTAAGAGGTGTATCACAAACCTTGTCCTCACGATTGGACACCGCAAGAACCGACCCACAAGTGAGGTAACTCAATGACACGAGCAATTTACTAGAGTTACCTTTCGGCACTCCGCCGGGGAAGGTACAACTTCCCTCACAATCACCGAAGGCGGCCACGAACAATCATCAACTCGTGCTGATCCTTCACCGCTGCTCCAACCGTCTAGGTGGTGGCAACCACCAAGAGAAACAAGCAAAATCCGTAGCGCAACATAAATACCAAGTGCCTCTAGATGCAATCACTCAAGCAATGCACTTGGATTCTCTCCCAATCTCACAAAGATGATGGATCAATGATGGAGATGAGTGGGAGTGCTTTGGCTAAGCTCACAAGGTTGCTATGTTAATGAAAATGTGCAAGAGTTGGAGCTTCAGCCGGCCAAGGGGCTTTAAATAGAAGCCCCCATCAAATAGAGCCGTTATACCCCTTTACTGGGCAAAACGCGCTCTGATCGGATGCTCCAGTCAGACTGACTAGACCCTGGACTCTATGTCCAGTCCACCGATTTATGCCATGTGTCATTCTGAGTTAAAACTGAACCATCAGATCACAACTGCTAAGTACTGACCGGACGCTCTGGCTAAACTAACCGGACGCTGGAGCTTTAGTGTCCGGTCGAGTATAGTAAGGGTCCAAATTCGTTTTTCCTCGATCGGATGTGTCTGGTCCACCTCGACCGGACACAGCCTAGTGTCCGGTGGTATACCCTAGCTACTGTACTGCCAAGTCAGCATGACCGGACGCAGGTAATCAGCGTCCGGTGCATTCAGATCCAATGTCCGGTCACTTGATCGACGCTGGCATCTCCTCTATCTTCTTCACCCTTGCTCAAATATGCCAACCACCAAGTGTATCACCTTGTGCACATATGTTAGCATATTTTCACAAACATTTTCAAGGGTGTTAGTACTCCACTAGATCCTAAATGCATATGCAATGAATTAGAGCATCTAGTGGCACTTTGATAACTGCATTTCGATACGAGTTTCACTTCTCTTAATAGTACGGCTATCTATCCTAAATGTGATCACACTCGCTAAGTGTCTTGATCACCGAAACAAAATGGCTCCTACATTTTATACCTTTGCCTTGAGCCTTTTGTTTTTCTCTTTCTTCTTTTCCAAGGTCAAGCATTTGATCATCACCATGCCATCACCATTGTCATGATCTTCGTCATTGCTTCATCACTTGGAGTAGTGCTACCTATCTCATAATCACTCTGATAAACTAGGTTAGTACTTAGGGTTTCATCAATTAACCAAAACCAAACTAGAGCTTTCAATCTCCCCCTTTTTGGTAATTGATGACAACCCCTTCACAAAGATATGAATTTAAGTTCATTTGAATCCATGTTGCTTGCCCAAGCATATTTACCATGTGTAAAGGTTATGGACAAATTTCATGAACTCTAAATGGTAGCAATTGCTCCCCCTACATATGTGCTAAGAGTTTGTGAAACAACCCCGATTTCCACGATGGGAAATCCACAGAGTCAAAGTGTAATAAGACCATGGTAGATCATATTACCCAAATTCCAGTCGATGATCACATCCATACATCGATAATATCAGAGTACAAATAGTGCGGAGTTACATAAATTATTACATCGCCGCATTGGCGGAATCAAAAGTAGCATTCATTCAGAACAGCTTGAAGATAAGATCGCCAAACTCGAGCGTAGGAACGAATCCCTCAACCGTCAAACTCCTCGGAGCTATACTCCTCAGCAGAACCTGTATGCCAAAATTTATCAGTACGATTTGTACTGGCCACTCCCAACCCTATGAGCATTGCTTTGTGGTAATTGGATGCAAGTCGGATATATTCAAAAGGAACCTATAAGGCTGGGGTTTCCTATGTATTAGCATATCAAGTATATAATAGTATAGTCAGGTTTTAACACCGTTACCACACCCATTCCCATTCCAAAGCCAGGTTTCGACCCTGGGACCGATATACCACCATCTCCACACCTTCACCATACCACACCCATACCATCGCTCAGTCGACAGGCCAACTCCCTCTCGGCACTGTCTCAAGGCCCGTAGCCCCTGGCTACGACCGAACACTCACTCCCTGGGGGAAGAAGAGAAGGACTCATCTCATATCTAGTTTAAGCGAAACCCAGGAAAGGTCCATAGCCGACAAGTCGGCACATGTATCGATCAATCAACCATACACTCTGCAGAGGTTTTACATAACCACAAGATCCGCCTTCCTCGCTGACCGTCGTCAACTGGGCTGATTCCGGCCGCTTGCTAGCCTAGGATAATGCCACTCTACCATTCAGCCCTGGTTCACCCCAAGTCCGGTCTGGGGTGGCTGAAACTGTGAGTCATGAGCCGGGTCCACAAGGTCTCCATGAAGTCTCGGAAGGGTGTGGGGGAGATCCTCCGTACCCCGTACCTCCTTACACTGTCCGCTAACAACCTAGCAGTAGTGGCAATGTCCTACCAAGTAGTCCAGCCGTCCCGCACCATATAGGGCGAGTGGTACGTAAGGCTTCCCGGTGAATCTGAGTACTAGTAAGTCCTTAGGGATGACCAAGCCAGAATGTCTCCATTAGGGTTTCCATTTACCGTGCCACCACAGCACCTCCACCCGGGGCTCCACCCACCATAGGTTCACACCCAAGGCCACCTCGTATACCATTTACCCACTACAGGTATCCATTTACCCACCACAGGTATCCATTCCAGGGGTGCCCAGGTAGCACCCTACGACAAGACTTGCCCTAGGCTCGTTGTATACTCCAACTTGGTCGACACAACCCTCACCCTCCACGCACCCAAGTCACACATGCAGCACTCTCCCCATAGTCCAGATAATACTAGTTTCCACCACGCATCAATGTAGTGCAAGCGTAGTAGAAATAATAAGTAATGAAATATAGTAGCAAGCGTGTGACTAGCCTAACAGTTGGGTGAGCAGGGACAAGGTTGCGTCAAGGTAAAGGCCATCAAGAAGGCATACTACCATGCAAGTCCTATCACAGTGTGAATATATCAACATAGTAAAGCACTAGCAGTTCTATATTAGCAATGCGTAATAGGTGCTACGAAGTTGGGTGGGATGTGGCACCTTCAGTGTAGTCGTCTCCGTACTCCTCTCGGTACTCACGATCCTCATCCGTCAGGTTCTCCTCCGAGTCTACAACGATCGTATTATAGCCGCGTCAGCGACGTCTATAGAATAGCACAAAGAAGCAATGAAAATTCAAAAGAGCCAAATGCACTCAAACGTGGGTTCATTGCGTAGAGCTCGATTTTAGATGAATTTTGGTCCTGGTTTCATATTTTTCTGAGGTCGTATGAATTTGTTATGAATTTCCGAAGTTTAAATCCATTTCTGAAAATGAAAAAGGCTGTATTATTCTTGGGCTGACACGTGTCACAATGTGGTTGGTCCACACGACATGCTTACATCAGCATGACGGCATCATGACGCCATCGTCACGGATCCGAGCTGATAGGTGGGGCCCAGCTGACGTCAGCATGACGTCATCTCGGCTGTGCTGGCCTTTGACACGTGGGTCCCGCGTGACGTCACCATGACGTCAGCATCTGACGCGTGGGTCCATGGTGTCTGTGTCTCTGACAGGTGGGCCAGGTCAACGGTCAGCGTTGACCGGTCAACGGTTAACACGGGCCGACTCGAATTGGGATTTGGGTTGGGCCGGTCTGGGCTGGGCCGGTCCAGACACGTGGCACGCTGTGGTTCTGCCACGTCACGGTCATGGGCTCATACCGGGCTGCGTCCACAGCTGTGGTCGTGTGGGTGTGGCTCACGGTGGCCCAAGGGGGCTGGTCCATAGACCGCAGACTGGTCCTTAGTGGACCAAGTCCACCGTCCCTTCTCCCTGGCTCGGCTCACGTGCACCGAGCTCACCCATAGTTGGCCGGTGAGGGAAGAAGCCCTCTGCTTCTCCCGCGGCGGTGCTCCGGCCGGCGGCGAGCTCGCTGCGAGCCTCCGCGGTGGCGCCGGTGTCCGATTGGGGAGGGGAAAAAACTTCCCTGGGCCACGGCGACTATGTCTGTGGGGTCAAGGTGGCGGCCAAGGCTCCCCAAGGTGCTGGCCACGGCGAGCGGCGGCTCGAGCTCCACCGGCGTGTGGGAAACGGCGCTGGGCTGCGGCATAGACTGATTCTATGGTGCGTGTGGGCGACACAACGTTCCAACGGGTATGTTTGGTAGGGCAAGGGGTCCTCCAGGGGCTCCGGTGGCTTTGGCCACGGCGGCGGCTTCCCGAGCACGACGGCGGTGTCGATGAGGCGGCTACGTCCTCGGAGAAGCGTCACAGTGGAGGCGTGTAAGTCTCTACGGGTTCTCGGGGTCACGGCAAGGGCGTTCAGGCTAAATGGCGGGGCTCGGATTCTCATGTGGCCGTTAGGGGCTTCCCGGTGGCCACGGCGGTCATGAAGACGACGGCGAGGCGCACGGGTGGACCATGGGGCTCCAGCGGGGTGGTCATGGCATGGCTACGGATGTGTGCGTGGGTGCTTGTGTTCCCAGTAGCCGGCGACGGCCTTGGCCTACACGCTCCTGGTATGGAGCGCCATGGCCGAACGGCAAGGTCCGGCGACGACAGGCAAGAAGAGACCGGAAGGGCTCACCGTGGGTGGCGTGGAAGAAAGGATAGTGATGCCGTGTCGACTTGAGGCCGTGTAGCTCCGGAAGCCGTGCAGTGTCGTGCCGAACCGCATCGGTGATGTGGACGACGGCGTCGCGCTTGGCTCCGGCGATCTCCTTCTCCACAGCGGCTCCGGCGTGCTCCTCTTCTCCCTCCTCTCCCTCTTCTCTCTTGGCTTGGGTGGGCTGTGGTTGGCCACCGAGGTGGCGGCAGGCGACGGGACGAGCGCTAGGGCTCCGAGGACCGTGGCCTTTATAGCCAAGCTCGGCCATGGAGCTCGGTGATCGGCGGACTGGAATCAAGGGCAATCGCGGGGCTTGCTTGCATCCTATGGCCACGAGGGGTTGCGTGGGCGTGGCGCCAAGGGGGAGACAGGACCATGCCCCGGGCATGACCCCTGGCCCGCCCTGCCACCATTGTCGGGGCTCTGTCGCGCGGTGGTTTGAGCACGGCGTGGGGAAGAAGCACAGTAGCGCTGACAGGCGGGGTCCGTTGGCAGCGGCTGCGGGCGAAGCTGGTAAGCGCGCGGGCGAGCGGCGAGCGGCTGACGCGCGGGGCCAAGGTGGCAGCGACCGCAAGCGGGCTAACGAGCGCGCGGGCGATGCTGGGCCGCTAGCTGGGCCGTGCGCGCGCTGAGGGTGGCTGGCCGGCGTGGGCTGAGCAGGCCGAGCCCGCGAGGCCTTCTTCTTCTCTTTTTTTTCCTTTTTCCGTTTTACATTTCTTTTCCTTTGTTTGATTTCAAATTTAGTTTAGAATTTGAATTTAAAACTGAGGTGACTTACTTATTGGAATTTTGGGAATTTTGTTTAATAATAACTTTATGGTTTATTACTTTAATGGAATTGTTAAACATAGCATAAAGCAATTGAAATCCCAAATCACAATTTAAGTTAACATTGTATGCAACATGTTATTTGAAGGAAATTTATTAATCATAATCAACAAATGATATGCCATGCTTATGTGTTAATCTGGGTTGAGTTACTTCTAATGCAACTCTAGGTTGGGTTCTACCATGTCACTCATCATCACATGGGATCCTTGAGAAAAATTTTGTAGTTGTGACTTTTGGTGTGTGGATTTTCTGGGTTGTTACAGTCCTACCCCCTTAACAGAATCTCGTCCTCGAGATTAAAGTGTAACGTACTCTTCAAAGAGGTAAGGATATTGTAGCCGGAGATCAGACTCTTTCTCCCACGTTGCTTCTCTCTCAGTGTGGTTACTCCATTGGATCTTGCACATAGGAATAGTCTTGCTTCGGGTTTCTTTGGTATCTCTGCCCAGAATTCTAATAGGATGTTCTTTGTACTCAAGAGTGTCTTGAATGTCAAGTGTATCAGTCGGGATCACTTCATCGGGCACTCTCAAACACTTACGTAGCTGTGAGACATGGAATACGGAATGTACTCCTGTCAATTCTTCAGGTAATTCGAGTTTGTAGGCGAGTTTCCCAATCCTCTTGCAAATCTTATATGGGCCAACAAATCTAGGGGCAAGCTTCCCTTTCACATGGAACCTGATAGTCCCATGTAGCGGGGATACCTTGAGATAGACGAAGTCTCCCACATTAAACTCAAGTCTTCTTCTCCTTTTGTCAGCATAGCTCTTGTATCGACTTTGAGCAATCCTCAAATTCTCTCTTACTTGGGCAACTCCTTCTTCGGCATCTTGAATCTTAGCAGAGTCAAAGAACGATCTTTCTCCAGGTTGGGACCACATCAATGGTGTCTTACAAGGTCTGCCATACAGAGCTTCAAACGGTGACATCTTAATGCTGGCTTGGTAGCTGTTGTTGTAAGAGAACTCTGCATAGGGTAAGCATTTCTCCCAATCAGAGCCATAATTCATTACACTAGCGCGAAGCATGTCTTCTAAGATCTGATTTACTCGTTCTGTCTGTCCATCTGTCTGCGGGTGGTAAGCGGTACTGAAATCAAGTTTAGTTCCAATAGACTTGTGCAGAGCTTCCCAGAATCGGGACACAAACTGAGGACCACGATCAGATACAATACTAGAGGGTGCTCCATGCAGTCTGAGAATATGCTCAATATACAGATCCGCTAATTTTTCTGCATTGGTCTTGGTCTTTACTGGTACAAAGTGAGCAATCTTGGTCAAACGATCAACAATCACCCAGATGGAATCATTGCCTTTCTGTGAACGGGGTAATCCAACTATGAAATCCATGGATATGCTCTCCCATTTCCATTCGGGAACGTCAAGAGGCTTTAACAATCCTGCAGGCCTTTGATGTTCAGCTTTGACTCTATTGCAGGTGTCACATCGCGCCACATGTCCTGCAATGTCCATCTTCATACCTTTCCACCAAAAATGTTTCTTCAAGTCTTGATACATCTTTGATCCTCCAGGGTGAATACAGTACTTGGAATCATGAGCTTCTAACAGAATTTCCTCTCGTAGTGCTGGATCGGAAGGTACACAGATTCTGTCCTTGAACCAGATGGTTCCTTGTACATCTTCATGGTGGTTGGTCTTGTAGCCTAGTTTCATCAGACCACGGAGATATTCGATCTCTTCACAATTCTTCTGAGCTTGACGGATGCGATCTGTGAGATCATAATGTATGCGGAGCTCATTCAACAAGCCGTGCGGTAGTATCTCAAGTTGGAAATCATCAATCTCTTCCTTGAGCTCGGGTGGTACGGATTTAGTGATCAAAGTGTGACAGTAGCTCTTGCGACTGAGAGCATCTGCGACTACATTAGCTTTCCCCGGATGATAGTGAATTTCCAGGTCATAGTCCTTGATCAACTCCAGCCAACGGCGTTGCCTCATGTTCAAATCTTCTTGAGTGAAAAAGTACTTCAAGCTCTTGTGATCGGTGTAGATGTCACACTTGTTGCCAATCAAGTAGTGCCTCCAAATCTTCAAAGCATGCACAACTGCTGCTAACTCAAGATCATGAGTAGGGTAACGGTTCTCGTGTTCTTTCAACTGTCGAGAAGCATAAGCTATCACATTTCCATCTTGCATCAATACACAGCCAAGTCCTTGACGGGATGCATCACAATAGACCACGAAGTCTTTGCTGATATCAGGCAATGCTAACACAGGAGTTGTGGTAAGCTTCTGTTTCAATTCCTGGAAGCTTTGTTCGCACTCGGGCATCCATTCAAACTCCTTGGTCTTCTTCAGAAGGTTGGTCATTGGACGGGCTATCTTGGAGAAGTTTTCGATGAATCGGCGGTAATATCCAGCCAATCCCAAGAAACTTCTGACTTCTGTCACATTACGGGGTTGTTCCCATTCTTTTACAGCTTCAATCTTGGCTGGGTCAACTGCAACACCTTCAGCTGATAGTACATGGCCTAGGAAGGCAACTTCCTATAGCCAAAACTCACATTTGCTGAACTTTGCATAGAGCTGATGTTGGGCTAGTTTCTCAAGCACAGTTCTTAGATGATGTTCATGTTCTTCAGCGGTGGGTGAATAAACAAGGATGTCATCAATGAATACTACCACAAACTTATCCAGTTCATCCATGAAAACCTTATTCATCATGTTCATGAAGTATGCGGGAGCATTCGTGAGTCCAAAGGACACCACAGTGAACTCAAATTGCCCATACCTAGTCACGAAGGCTGTCTTCGGGATATCACTCTCTCGAATCTTCATCTGATGATAGCCAGATCTGAGATCAATCTTAGAGAAATACTTGGCACCTCTGAGCTGATCAAGCAAATCATCAATCCTTGGCAGGGGGTACTTGTTCTTGATGGTGACTGCGTTCAAGTTCCGGTAATCAATGCACATTCTCATTGAGCCATCTTTCTTCCTAACAAACAGAACAGGGGATCCCCAGGGTGAAGCACTGGGTCTGATATATCCCTTCGAGATGAGCTCATTAAGTTGATTCTTGAGCTCGGCCAGTTCATCAACTGACATGCGATAGGGTCTCTTGGCAATGGGTCCCGTTCCTGGTAACAGATCAATGATGAACTCTACATCACGGTCTGGTGGCATACCCGGTAATTCTTCAGGGAATACATCGGGATAGTCTCTGACTACTGGCACATCATGAACTGTCTCCTCCTCCTTTTGAGATTCTGAACTTGCTTTCAGGGCACATAGGATAGAGGTGGATTTTCCAGACTGGGGTTCACATCTAACAACTTGGCCTGATGGATGGGTCACTTGGACGTATCTAGGTGAACATGATATGATACCTCGGTGAATAGTTAACCAATCCATGCCTAAGATGACATCTAGGTTAGTGGAAGGTAATAGGGTTAGGTCGGCTTCAAAGGTAAGACCCTCTATGGTAAGACTCACTCCTTTACATATGTGGGTGCACTTTAGATCTCCTAAGGGTGAGCTGGTGACGATAGGCTTTTCACGTGGGGTTACAGGCAGGTCATGTGCTCGTGCAAACTTGGATAATATGTATGAACAAGTTGCTCCAGAATCAAATAGAACCGATGCAGTATTGCCATTAACTAAAAACATACCATATACCACGTCAGGGGCAGCTTGTGCTTCCTCGGCGTCCAGATGGTTGAGACGTCCACGAGTAGCAGATCCCTTGAACTGAGACTTCTGTGTAGCTGAGTTCTGAGGGCACTCATCGGCTTTGTGACCTGGTTGGCCACAAGCGAAGCAGGTGAAAGGCGCACCGCCTGTAGGGGTTGGCGCGGGTGCCTTCCAGTTTCCAGTGCCTGATGTGGAGCGGTTCTGTGCTGGGCGTTCATTCGTTGTGCGGGGGCGGTTGGAACGATCCTGAGTGTTGCGGTCCTGAGCATAACGGTCCCGGGTGTAACGATCCTGAGCAGGGCGGGAGTATTTGGTGGTGTAGCCTCCACTACCTCTACTCGATCCAGGGTTGTCCTCCCTATTGTGGCGATAGCGTTCCCTGGTTGGTGCATCTCTGCGGAACCTCTTGCGATCACGGCCACGGAAGGACTCCTCAGGCTTACGCTTTCTCTCCCTGTACTCTTCTCCAGCTTCAGCACGGTCTTTCTCAATCTGGATGCAGCGATCCACCAGAGCACGCAATGTGTTGCTCTCAATACCGCCAAACTTCAGCTTGATGTGCGGGTTAAGTCCCTTGCGGTAATAGTACAGCTTCTCCTTCTCAGAGTTCACAACATAAGAAGGTGCATAGCGCAGAAGGTTGGTGAAACGGGTAGTGTACTCAGTCACCCTGTCCTTTCCCATCTTGATGTTGCAGAACTCCTTGGCTTTGGCCTCCATGATACCCTTGGGAATGTGATACTCAGTGAATGCTTCAGCGAACTCATCCCACGAGATGTGGGCAGGGTCCTCATGGGAGTCACTGAAACTGTCCCACCAGGCGCGTGCTGCACCCGTGAGCTGGTGTGTGGCAGCTCCAACACACTCATCATCAGTGAAAGTAGTGAGGTCAAGCTTCTTCTCCATTTCCTTGAGCCAGTCATCGGCTACCAGTGGGTCAGGATCGGTGCCATCATAGGAAGGTGGCCTTAGCTTCAGGAATCCTTCTAGCTTCCTTTGGAAGTCATTTTGCTGTCCTCCCTGGCGACGGTTTGCCCCTTCAACAAGAGCTGCAAGAAGCTGGGTCTGTTGTGCCATCACTTCCACCAGGTTCGGTGGTGGTGGTGGAGGAATGTTCTCCTCAGGCGGCGGGGTATTCTCCAGGTGGAAGGGTATCCCTCCACGTCCACGACCTCGGCCACGACCATGGTTGTTGCCACCATGTCCCCCATTGGGTTCAACTGGTTCAGGGGTGGGTGCACGTCCTCGCTGCCTTAAGCGAATAGAACGGCGATTCAGCATCTGCAACACGGATCATAGTACAGCAATGTGCTTGTGCCATATGTGCTTATAATTCAATATGATTACATGATTTCAACGATTTAAAGAAAAACATTTATGCTATCCAACACTCATTACAAAAGAAGCAGTAAGATTCATAAAGATGCAATAAGATCCGGAGCATTCATTACATGGTTTTTATTACATAGCATCATCTCCAGTAGCTACACTTGAAGACGTGCGAGAATCGTTCTACGCATAGTGTCTCATAATACATCTCATAAGGGGTACAACTCATGGAAGCTACTGACATGACTCATGACCACGCAGGGTCATCTACTCCAACTCATATACCACAGCTGGGATACGACTGTTCTCGATCTCGATCTCCCCGTTAGACTTGTGAAGTCGGGACACGTACTTCAAGGCCTCGGCAAGCTCCTCAGTAGGCTTGGCTCCTGGTAGGGTAGGGCAGGCGTCTAGGTTGAGGCGAGTCGGGGCTAGCTCAAACTCCTCTATCCTAGGCTTCGTCTTGCTGCGAATCTCCTTGGGTAGCTGATCCCACATACCCTTCATTTCCCTGAGGCGCTTCCTGTCAGACTTCTGCCAAGCCTGCCAAGTCCTCTCACACTTGTCCTGTAGGTACTCGGTCTGCCTGAGTGCCTCGATCAGGTGACCCTGGTTGTGAATGGCCTTCTTCCTGGACTCCTCTAGCTCCTGAGTTAGGGTCTTGTTCCGAGATTGGATCTTCAGCATGTCAATCCCCTTGGATCTCTCTCTGTCCCCTCTACGGTTGAACTCGGCCTTCTTGTCGTCCAACTCTCTCTGCAACTCCAAGACCTTGCTGTCGAGGTAGCAGTTCCTGTTGCCTAGGTCGGTGGCTTTGTCCTGTAGGTCAGCGACCTCAGCTCTGTGGACTTCATCATGATGGTTGAGCTCGTCCTATAGCTTGGCCACTATCTCAAGTAGATTAGCCCGCTCCTGTGCTCCCTGCGAGTCTTGCTCCTGGTGCTCCCACAGAAGGGCCTGGTACTGTCGTCTCTTCTGCTCAAGCTGGGTCACGTACCTGTCCTGCTCTAGTAGGTGAATAGCTGAGACTCGAAGGCATCTGTCCTCCTCTGCAAGGATAACTCTGCCTGCTGCGAAACTCTGCTCACTGGGGGTAAGGCTGAGGTCGAGGGCCTGGGGAAGTAGACGAAACTCTGTCGTCATTAGGTGCTCGTAGTGGTCCCTCATCACTCTGCGAAGTGCCTTGTGTGAGATAGCCTGTAGTCCCTCCTCGACTGTGTCCTCTATAGTCAACTCGGTGAAAGCTAGGACAGAAGGTAAGGTAGTGCTAGCTGGAAACTCCACTGAGGTGACAATCGGTCCTTCGATTCCTCCTTCCTTAGCTGGCTTCCCGGTGCAGGTGACCTTGACAAGCTCCTCGGGAACACCTAACGTGACGAGAACTCGGCAGAGGGTCTGTGCAAAACCCCCGAGCTCACGTAGGTCAAAGGTAAGCTTGGTGTGGTCCAGAGGTAGCGGTCCTAGAGGCGGCCAGTCGACGTTCGTTGCCATCTGCATGTTTCAAGGGGACATGCGTTAGCAGGTCAATAATAGATAAGCCTTGCATAAAAGTAAATGCAGGGTCGGTATATAACCGAAAGAGGGGCTGTTCACATCCTATTCTATCGTCCATTTCTAAGGGTTTCGTCCTAAGGTCAAGTATGGCTCTGATACCAACTGAAACAACCCCGATTTCCACGATGGGAAATCCACAGAGTCAAAGTGTAATAAGACCGTGGTAGATCATATTACCCAAATTCCAGTCGATGATCACATCCATACATCGATAATATCAGAGTACAAATAGTGCGGAGTTACATAAATTATTACATCGCCGCATTGGCGGAATCAAAAGTAGCATTCATTCAGAACAGCTTGAAGATAAGATCGCCAAACTCGAGCGTAGGAACGAATCCCTCAACCGTCAAACTCCTCGGAGCTATACTCCTCAGCAGAACCTGTATGCCAAAATTTATCAGTACGATTTGTACTGGCCACTCCCAACCCTATGAGCATTGCTTTGTGGTAATTGGATGCAAATCGGATATATTCAAAAGGAACCTATAAGGCTGGGGTTTCCTATGTATTAGCATATCAAGTATATAATAGTATAGTCAGGTTTTAACACCGTTACCACACCCATTCCCATTCCAAAGCCAGGTTTCGACCCTGGGACCGATATACCACCATCTCCACACCTTCACCATACCACACCCATACCATCGCTCAGTCGACAGGCCAACTCCCTCTCGGCACTGTCTCAAGGCCCGTAGCCCCTGGCTACGACCGAACACTCACTCCCTGGGGGAAGAAGAGAAGGACTCATCTCATATCTAGTTTAAGCGAAACCCAGGAAAGGTCCATAGCCGACAAGTCGGCACATGTATCGATCGATCAACCATACACTCTGCAGAGGTTTTACATAACCACAAGATCCGCCTTCCTCACTGACCGTCATCAACTGGGCTGATTCCGGCCGCTTGCTAGCCTAGGATAATGCCACTCTACCATTCAGCCCTGGTTCACCCCAAGTCCGGTCTGGGGTGGCTGAAACTATGAGTCATGAGCCGGGTCCACAAGGTCTCCATGAAGTCTCGGAAGGGTGTGGGGGAGATCCTCCGTACCCCGTACCTCCTTACACTATCCGCTAACAACCTAGCAGTAGTGGCAATGTCCTACCAAGTAGTCCGGCCGTCCCGCACCATATAGGGCGAGTGGTACGTAAGGCTTCCCGGTGAATCTGAGTACTAGTAAGTCCTTAGGGATGACCAAGCCAAAATGTCTCCATCAGGGTTTCCATTTACTGTGCCACCACAGCACCTCCACCCGGGGCTCCACCCACCATAGGTTCACACCCAAGGCCACCTCGTATACCATTTACCCACTACAGGTATCCATTTACCCACCACAGGTATCCATTCCAGGGGTGCCCAGGTAGCACCCTATGGCAAGACTTGCCCTAGGCTCGTCGTATACTCCAACTTGGTCGACACAACCCTCACCCTCCACGCACCCAAGTCACACACGCAGCACTCTCCCCATAGTCTAGATAATACTAGTTTCCACCACGCATCAATGTAGTGCAAGCGTAGTAGAAGTAATAAGTAATGAAATATAGTAGCAAGCGTGTGACTAGCCTAACAGTTGGGTGAGCAGGGACAAGGTTGCGTCAAGGTAAAGGCCATCAAGAAGGCATACTACCATGCAAGTCCTATCACAGTGTGAATATATCAACATAGTAAAGCACTAGCAGTTCTATATTAGCCATGCGTAATAGGTGCTACGAAGTTGGGTGGGATGTGGCACCTTCAGTGTAGTCGTCTCCGTACTCCTCTCGGTACTCACGATCCTCGTCCGTCAGGTTCTCCTCCGAGTCTGCAACGATCGTATTATAGCCGCGTCAGCGACGTCTATAGAATAGCACAAAGAAGCAATGAAAATTCAAAAGAGCCAAATGCACTCAAACGTGGGTTCATTGCGTAGAGCTCGATTTTAGATGAATTTTGGTCCTGGTTTCATATTTTTCTGAGGTCGTATGAATTTGTTATGAATTTCCGAAGTTTAAATCCATTTCTGAAAATGAAAAAGGCTGTATTATTCTTGGGCTGACACGTGTCACAATGTGGTTGGTCCACGCGACATGCTTACGTCAGCATGACGGCATCATGACGCCATTGTCACGGATCCGAGCTGACAGGTGGGGCCCAGCTGACGTCAGCAAGACGTCAGCATGACGTCATCTCGGCTGTGCTGGCCTTTGACACGTGGGTCCCGCGTGACGTCACCATGACATCAGCATCTGACGCGTGGGTCCATGGTGTCTGTGTCTCTGACAGGTGGGCCAGGTCAACGGTCAGCGTTGACCGGTCAACGGTCAACACGGGCCGACTCGAATTGGGATTTGGGTTGGGCCGGTCTGGGCTGGGCCGGTCCAGACACGTGGCACGCTATGGTTCTGCCACGTCACGGTCATGGGCTCATACCGGGCTGCGTCCATAGCTATGGTCGTGTGGGTGTGGCTCACGGTGGACTAAGGGGGCTGGTCCATAGACCGCAGACTGGTCCTTAGTGGACCAAGTCCACCGTCCCTTCTCCCTGGCTCAGCTCACGTGCACCGAGCTCACCCATAGTTGGCCGGTGAGGGAAGAAGCCCTCTGCTTCTCCCGCGGCGGTGCTCCGGCCGGCGGCGAGCTCGCTGCGAGCCTCCGCGGTGGCGCCGGTGTCCGATTGGGGAGGGGAAAAAACTTCCCTGGGCCACGGCGACTATGTCTGTGGGGTCAAGGTGGCGGCCAAGGCTCCCCAAGGTGCTGGCCACGGCGAGCGGCGGCTCGAGCTCCACCGGCGTGCGGGAAACGGCGCTGGGCTGCGGCATAGACTGATTCTATGGTGCGCGTGGGCGACACAACGTTCCAACGGGTATGTTTGGCAGGGCGAGGGGTCCTCCAGGGGCTCCGGTGGCTTTGGCCACGGCGGCGGCTTCCCGAGCACGACGGCGGTGTCGATGAGGCGGCTACGTCCTTGGAGAAGCGTCACAGTGGAGGCGTGTAAGTCTCTACGGGTTCTCGGGGTCATGGCAAGGGCGTTCAGGCTAAATGGCGGGGCTCGGATTCTCATGTGGCCGTTAGGGGCTTCCCGGTGGCCACGGCGGTCATGAAGACGATGGCGAGGCGCACGGGTGGACCATGGGGCTCCAGCGGGGTGGTCATGGCATGGCTACGGATGTGTGCGTGGGTGCTTGTGTTCCCAGTAGCCGGCGACGGCCTTGGCCTACACGCTCCTGGTATGGAGCGCCATGGCCGAACGGCAAGGTCCGGCGACGACAGGCAAGAAGAGACCGGAAGGGCTCACCGTGGGTGGCGTGGAAGAAAGGATAGTGATGCCGTGTCGACTTGAGGCCGTGTAGCTCCGGAAGCCGTGCAGTGTCGTGCCGAACCGCGTCGGTGATGTGGACGACGGCGTCGCGCTTGGCTCCGGCGATCTCCTTCTCCACAGCGGCTCCGGCGTGCTCCTCTTCTCCCTCCTCTCCCTCTTCTCTCTTGGCTTGGGTGGGCTGTGGTTGGCCACCGAGGTGGCGACAGGCGACGGGACGAGCGCTAGGGCTCCGAGGACCGTGGCCTTTATAGCCAAGCTCGGCCATGGAGCTCGGTGATCGGCGGACTGGAATCAAGGGCAATCGCGGGGCTTGCTTGCATCCTACGGCCACGAGGGGTTGCGTGGGCGTGGCGCCAAGGGGGAGACAGGACCATGCCCCGGGCATGACCCCTGGCCCGCCCTGCCACCATTGTCGGGGCTCTGTCGCGCGGTGGTTTGAGCACGGCGTGGGGAAGAAGCACAGTAGCGCTGACAGGCGGGGTCCGTTGGCAGCGGCTGCGGGCGAAGCTGGTAAGCGCGCTGGCGAGCGGCGAGCGGCTGACGCGCGGGGCCAAGGTGGCAGCGACCGCAAGCGGGCTGACGAGCGCGCGGGCGATGCTGGGCCGCTAGCTGGGCCGTGCGCGCGCTGAGGGTGGCTGGCCGGCGTGGGCTGAGCAGGCCGAGCCCACGAGGCCTTCTTCTTCTCTTTTTTTTCCTTTTTCCGTTTTACATTTCTTTTCCTTTGTTTGATTTCAAATTTAGTTTAGAATTTGAATTTAAAACTGAGGTGACTTACTTATTGGAATTTTGGGAATTTTGTTTAATAATAACTTTATGGTTTATTACTTTAATGGAATTGTTAAACATAGCATAAAGCAATTGAAATCCCAAATCACAATTTAAGTTAACATTGTATGCAACATGTTATTTGAAGGAAATTTATTAATCATAATCAACAAATGATATGCCATGCTTATGTGTTAATCTGGGTTGAGTTACTTCTAATGCAACTCTAGGTTGGGTTCTACCATGTCACTCATCATCACATGGGATCCTTGAGAAAAATTTTGTAGTTGTGACTTTTGGTGTGTGGATTTTCTGGGTTGTTACAGTTTGGATTGTAGCTTTGCACATATGCTTAAATAGGAAATATAGGAGTCAATTTCTACCAAATGATGCTAAGGTATAAGAGATGGACCTTTGAAGCGTGATACCAATCAGAGTGCACCAATATACCATCCTTAGCACCATTAGTAACTAGACATACACAAAAAACTAAAATACCCCATGAGATCAATATTAAAAGCAAGGGTCTAGTTTTTATAATGTGAGCATGAGTCTAGTTACTTAGCCTATGCATGCTAGTTTTTCATTTCATCATTCAAGCCTATAACTAGCATACACCACATAAGCATGGATATTGAAATTAAAAACTTGTAATATGCAAGCAAATATATGAAATGTTCATTCAAATGCATCATACAAGTTTATGAGCTTGCTCCCCCTACTTGTGTGATCAAAATTGTAATTGATCCCCCTTCCTTTGTCATATTTTATCTCTCCCCCTTTGTTTCTTTATTGTCTTTTCACTATCTTTGTACACTATTTCTCCCCCTTTGTCATCAATGACCACAAAGGCTTAAAGTATAGATAGGGTAGGATTATTAATGTCAACAATTTGCACAAAAGGTGAGCTCAAATTATAGATAGGTTGGGGTGAAACCATGTGAAAAGAGGATTATTTTCCCAATTTGGTTCAATCTAGAGTACTTGCAAAAGATATTTAACTCAGTTTGATCCAAGGACAAGCTTCTTCACACCTCCAAATAAGGGTTATCTTGTACCATGTTGAGTTAAACAATTATAGCTCATTTTCTAAATCAAACACTAGGTTTACAAGCCCACAAACATGTCATATGCTACCACTAGATCATATCAAGCATACAAGCAATAGTGGTACCATACAAGCATCAAATTCATTTGATTTTCATGAATGAGCCTAGTACATGATAGGAATGACTAGATGCACTAAACGAGTCCTTAGCAATGGATGGATGACATAACAATCAACTTTACCTTGCTTTGCTCAAAGGAGAGGCATGTCATATAGTGGGGGTGCATCAACACATATTGGAGAAGTCAAGTATGTTCAATTCATTCCTTAGCTTGCAAAACCTCTTCTCATCAAGTGGCTTGGTGAATATGTCAGCAAGTTGATCTTCGGTGCCCACACTCTCTATGCAAATGTCTCCTTTTTGTTGGTAATCTCTTATGAAGTGATGATGTACATCTATATGCTTTGTTCTTGAGTATTGAACCGGGTTGTTGGTGAGCTTCACGGCACTTTCATTGTCACATAGCAATGGCACTTGCTTGAACTTGATTCCAAAGTCACTCAAAGTAGCCTTCATCCAAAGTAATTGAGCGCAACAACTACCGGCCGAAATGTACTCCGCTTCGGCGGTTGAAAGTGCTACACTATTTTGCTTCTTTGATGACCAAGACACAAGTGATCTTTCCAATAGTTGACAAGTGCCCGATGTGCTCTTTCTCTCAACTTTGCATCCCGCATAATCGGAATCCGAATATCCAATCAACTCAAATCTTGCTCCTTTGGGATACCATAATCCAACATGTTGTGTATGCTTCAAGTACCTCAATATTCTCTTTGTTACCTTCAAATGACTTTCTCTTGCTGAGGCTTGAAATCTAGCACACATGCATACACTAAACATCACATTCGGCCTTGATGCGGTCACATAGAGTAGGCTTCCAATCGTAGACCGATATATCTTTTGATCCACCATGTTGCCATTAGCATCACTATCTAAGCTTCCACTTGTCCCCATTGGTGTACTAATAGCTTTACTCTCATCCATTTCAAACTTCTTGAGCATGTCCTTGATATACTTGCCTTGACTTACAAATGTGCCATTCTTCATTTGCTTGATTTGAAGACCAAGGAAGTAACTAAGTTCTCCAATCATAGACATCTCAAACTCACTTGCCATCATCTTGCCAAACTCCTCGCAAAATTCTTAATTTGTTGATCCAAAGATGATATTATCAACATAAATTTGCATTACAAACAAGTCATTTCTAAGCTTCTTGGTGAAGAGAATGGTGTCAACCTTTCCCATCTTGAATCCCTTAGAGAGTAGGAAATCCCTCAATCTCTCATACCATACTCTAGGTGCTTGTTTCAATCCATACAAAGCCTTTCTCAACTTGTAGACATGGTTGGGTTTCTTCTCATCTTCAAAACAGGGAGGTTGCTCAACATACACAAGCTCATTGATGTACCCATTGATAAATGCACTTTTCACATCCATTCGATACAACTTGATGTTGTGGGCACAAGCATAAGCTAGCAAGATCCTAATTGCTTCCAATCTTGCAACCGGGGCATATGTTTCTCCAAAGTCAAGACCTTCAACTTGAGTGTAACCTTGAACCACTAATCTTACTTTGTTCCTTATTACTATCCCATCTTGATCTTGCTTGCTCCGAAAGACCCACTTAGTTCCAATCACATTATGATCCTTAGGCCTCTCAACTAAATCCCATACTTGGTTTCTTATGAAGTTGTTTAGCTCTTCATGCATAGCATTGATCCAATCAACATCCCTCAAAGCTTTATTTATCTTATTTGGTTCAATGGATGACACAAATGAGAAATGCTCATAAAATGAAGCCAATCTTGATCTTGTTTGCACACCTCTTGAAATATCACCAATGATAGTGTCCAATGGATGATCTCTTGCAACATTGGTTGGTTGAAGTACTTGCACTTGATTGCTAGCATTTGATTGATCACTTGGTTGAGATGATGAACTAGCCATTTATTGATCTTGCACATTGCCATCATTAGTGCTTGCTTGGATTTGATCATGAGAACCACTAGCTTGCACATTTGAGTTAGAGAGCACTTGATTCTTGTCATCTTCAATATCAATCACCTCTCTAGGACTTAACTCACCAATGTCTATGTTCTTCATTGCATTGACCAATTGAGTGCCTCTTATATCATCTAGATTCTCATCTTCCTCTTGGGAACCATTTGTTTCATCAAACTCCACATCATAAACCTCCTCAAGAGTACCACTAGCCAAATTCCAAACTCTTTAAGCTTTGCTAGTAGTGGAGTAACCAAGCAAGAAACCTTCATCACATTTCTTTTCAAACTTGCTCAATCTAGTGTCTTTCTTCAATATATAGCATTTACAACCAAAAACCCAAAAGTATGCTATGTTTGGCTTTCTTCCATTTAATAGCTCATAAGGTGTCTTGTCCATCATGGGGTGACAATAGAGTTGGTTGCTATAGTAGCAAGCCATGTTGATTGCTTTGGCCCAAAATGAATGACTCATATTGTACTCACTCAACATTGATCTTGCCATATCAATCAAGGTTCTATTCTTTCTTTCAACTAGCCCATTTGATTGAGGAGTATACTTAGCCGAGAATTGATGTCTTATTCCAAATTCATCACATAACTCATCAATTCTAGTGTTCTTGAACTCACTTCCATTATCACTTCTAACTTTCTTGATTGTTGTTTCAAACTCATTGTGTATGCCTTTAATAAATGATTTGAATGTTGCAAACACATCACTCTTATCAACAAGAAAGAATACCCATGTGTATCTAGTGAAATCATCCACAATCACAAATCTATATTTATTTCCTCCAATGCTAGTGTATGTGGTTGGTCCAAACAAGTCCATGTACATCAACTCAAATGCCTTAGATGTGCTCATCATGCTTTTCTTAGGATGTGTGTTACCAACTTGCTTTCTGGCTTGACATGCACTACATAGCTTATCTTTCTCAAATGTGACATCTTTCAAGCCTTTAACTAAGTCATGCTTAATCAACTTGTTCAATTGTTTCATTCTAACATGACCAAGCCTTCTATGCCATAACCAACCCATGCTAGACTTAGTGATCAACCATGTTGACAATTGAGCTTCTCTAGCATTGAAATCAACCAAGTATAGATTCTCATATCTAAATCCTTTGAATATCAAGTTAGAGCCATCTACACTTATGATCTCTACATCATCCACACCAAATATGCACTTGAAACCAAGATCACATAGTTGAGCTACCGATAATAGGTTGAAGTTCAAGCTCTCTACTAGTAGCACATTGGAAATGCTCAAGTCATTGGATATTGCTATCTTACCAAGCCCTTTGACCTTGCCTTTGCCATTGTCACCAAATGTGATACTATCAATCCCATTGCTCTTGCTTTCATTGATTGAATTGAATATTCTTGAATCACCGGTCATGTGTTGTGTGCACCCACTATCAAGCACCCAATGCCTTCCTCCGGCTTTATAATTTACCTACAAAAGAAGATCAATTCCTTTTAGGTACCCAAACTTGCTTGGGTCCTTGTAGGTTAGTCACCAAGGACTTTGGTACCCAAATGGCCTTCTTCTTTGGGCCCATAATTGGTGTACCAATGAACTTAGCCTTCACACCATTGGCACCCTTATAAAGCATGTAACACGAATCAAATTTGATTGAGGATACATTAGGTAGCTTGTTCTTGTTAGTCTTGCAATTTTGCTCTATATGCCCAACTTGCTTGCATCTATTGCAAAACCAACCATTGCCCTTCATAAAGCTAGCTTTAGGAGTGACAAAGGTCACCTTGCCTTTCTTGGGGGTATGGCCTAATCCCTCTTTGTTGAGAGAAAACCTTTGGCTACCTAAGCACTTTAGCAAGCGGGCATCTCCACCATAGGCATTGTCTAAGGCACGAGTGAGCTCATTCACCTCCTTCTTGAGGGTTTCATTTTCCACCATTAGTGATGTATCATTCATAGGTGGAGTGGTAATGGTTGTGCTACAAGAAGTGTTAGTAGGAGCAACAATAATAGGTTCATGAAAAGATTCATCAATAAGATCACATGTTAGTCCCACATCACATGTTAGTATAGCTTGCTCCTTCTTGGCTTCCTCCTTCTTGACTTGCTCAATGAGAGAGGAGTGAGCCTTTTCAAGCTTAGAGTGAGCTTTGCCAAGCTTCTCATGGGCATCCATTAGCCCCTCACGAGTGGCATTGAGCTCATCAAAGGATTGCTCAAGAAATTTTACTTTCTTACGCAATTCTTTGCACTCCTTTCTCTTCATCTCATTGCAAGCGTGCACTTGCTCACACATGTCCAAGAGCTCCTCCTTGGAGTACTCCTCATCATCATCATCATCATCATCATTATCATTCCTATAAGAGTCACTTTCACATTCATCATCATCACTCTCCTTATATTTTACCTTGGTAGGCTTTGCCATGAGACATGTTGATGGAGTGTCGAAGATGGAGGGTTTGTTGTTGATGGCGATGCTTGCTAGTGCTCTCTTGATAGACTTCTTACCATCATCACTAGAGTCATCACTATCTGATGAGCCATCACTATCCCATGTGACCACATAGCCTCAACTCTTCTTCTTCTTTTGAAAGGTCATTCTCTTCTCCTTCTTCTCCTTCTTTTCTTTCTTATCCTTCTTATGTTTGTTCTTCTCATCTTCATCATTGTCACTATTATAAGGACAATTTGCTACAACATGATTAGGGCTCTTGCAATTGTAGCATCTTCTCACATATTCTTTGCTCTTGGTGTGATCTCTTCTCTTTCTTGTACCATAGCCCTTCTTCTTCATGAATTTGCCCATCTTGCGCACAAATAGGGCCATGGCTTCATCATTAATGTCACTAAGATCATCATCGTCACTTGATTCTTTCTTGGACTTGCCCTTGTTCTTTGATGATGATGAGCTAGCCTTGAATGCTATACTCTTCTTCTTCTTCTTGTCCTCTTCTTCCTTCTTGTCACCCCCCTCCCTTTCCACATGGTATGTCTCTTGTGTCATGACATCACCTAGTACTTGGTTGGGGGTAATGTCCTTCAATCCTCCTATTATGATGAGCAGTCTTAACATCTCAAATCTTGGAGGTAAGCACATCAACAATCAATGGGAGACATCATCATCCTTGATCTTTTCCCCCAATACCTTCAAGTCGTTGACAATGACTTGCAATCGATGAAACATCTCCGGAATGCTCTCATCATCCTTCATCTTGAAACTTGTCAACTTATCCTTGAGGATGTACAACTTGGCACTCTTCACCGCCGGTGTGCCCTCATATGTTTCCTCCAATCTCTTCCACACCTCATTTGCTCTATCACAATCCTTGATTTGCTCAAACACCTTGGAATCAATGGCATTGTATATGGTGTTGAGAGCCATTGTATTGTATTGCTTGTTGATCTTATCTTGATTGGTTGGATCATCGGGATCAATGATAGCATAGTCATTTTCGGTCACTTCCCATACTTGATCATTGATTGAACCAAGATGCAATCACTCAAGCAATGCACTTGGATTCTCTCCCAATCTCACAAAGATGATGGATCAATGATGGAGATGAGTGGGAGTGCTTTGGCTAAGCTCACAAGGTTGCTATGTCAATAAAAATGTGCAAGAGTTGGAGCTTCAGCCAGCCAAGAGACTTTAAATAGAAGCCCCCATCAAATAGAGCCGTTATACCCCTTCACTGGGCAAAACGCACTCTGACCGGATGCTCCGGTCAGACTGACTAGACCCTGGACTCAGCGTTCAGTCCACTAATTTATGCCACGTGTCATTCTGAGTTAAAATTGAACCGTCAGATCACAACTACTAAGTGCTGACCGGACGCTCTAGCTAAACTGACCGGACGCTGGAGCTTTAGTGTCCGGTCGAGTACAGTAAGGGTCCAAATCCGTTTTTCCTCGACCGGACACGTCCGGTCCACCTCGACCGGACACAGCCCAGCATCCGATGGTATACCCTATCTACTGTACTGCCAGGTCAGCGTGACCGAACGCAGGCAGTCAGCATTCGGTGCATTCAGATCTAGCGTCCGGTCACTTGATCGATGCTGGCATCTCCTCTGTCTTCTTCACCCTTGCTCAAATGTGCCAACCACCAAGTGTATCACCTTGTGCACATGTGTTAGCATATTTTCACAAACATTTTCAAGGGTGTTAGTACTCCACTAGATCCTAAATGCATATGCAATGAATTAGAGCATCTAGTGGTACTTTGATAACCGCATTTCGATACGAGTTTCACTCCTCTTAATAGTATGGCTATCTATCCTAAATGTGATCACACTCGCTAAGTGTCTTGATCATCGAAACAAAATGGCTCCTACATTTTATACCTTTGCCTTGAGCCTTTTGTTTTTCTCTTTCTTCTTTTCCAAGGTCAAGCATTTGATTATCACCATGCCATCACCATTGTCATGATCTTTGTCATTGCTTCATCACTTGGAGTAGTGCTACCTATCTCATAATCACTCTGATAAACTAGGTTAGCACTTAGGGTTTCATCAATTAACCAAAACCAAACTAGAGCTTTCACCCTCCCAAGGTGAGGAGAGCTTGTGCATCCTGTCTGTCTTCTGTTTCCTATGGAGTACTAAGTCTCCGACCATAAATAATCGATCATTGACATTACGGTTGTAGTATCTTAGTAAGACATCGAGGTATTTTGCCATCTGAACATAGGTGACCTGACATTCCTCTTCTAAACTGTCCACTTCAATGAGCCGAGATTGGTCGGAGTTCTCCTCATTATAATTCTCCACCCTAGGTGCTCATAAGGCGACGTCAGTAGGCAATATGGCCTTAGAGCCAAAAACCATGAAGTACAGAGAGACGCTGGTGTTACAACTAGGCTAGGTCCTTAGTCCCTAGACCATAGCTAGTTGTTCCTTGAGCCATTTTCCCTGGTGTTTTTGTTCCTTCTCATAGAGTCATTTCTTCAATGCATCCAGGATCATACCATTGGCGCGCTCGACTTGGTTGTTGCCCTTGGGTGTGCCATGGAGACATACTTGACTAAGATGCATCTTTCGTTGTAGAAATCCTAGAAGTTTCTACCAGTGAACGTGACCCTAGGTCGGTGATAATGTTGTTTGGTAGGCCAAAACGATGAATTATGTCATCAAGCAGCTCGGTTACTTTCTTCGCTATAACTTGGACCTAGGGTTTGTATTCGATCCACTTGGAGAATTTGTTGATGCTGACATAGACCCAGCAGAAACCTCTCAGCATGGGCTTGAATGGCCCAATCATATCCAATCCCCTACATGCAAAGGGCCATGATGCAGGGATCGTTTGCAAGGCCTAAGCTAGGATGTGGATTTGTTTGGAGAAAAACTGGCAGTTCTCACATCGGCAAATGAGTGCTTCAGCATTAGCTACGGCTGAGGGCCAATAGAAACCAACTTAGAAAGCCTTTCCGACCAGTGTTCTAGAGGCTGCATAGTTGCCGCAGGTGCCTGCGTGGATCTCTTTGAGTATATTCTCGCCTTCTTCCATGGAGACGCACTTCCGGAGTAGCTCCCCTTGGGTGTTTTTATGGTACAATTTTCCTTCAACTAGGACGTAATGCTTACTGTGGCGAGTAAGGCATTCTCTCTCTATGTTGTTAGCCGGTACGTCTGCAGTGGTGAGGTATTTGATGAAAGGTTCCCACCAATCACTGCTCGGCCCATGGATCGCTGCGACTATCTGTTCGGCAGGTGGTTTTTCTTCAACGCCTTCTTGTTCCTGCTTGATGGAAGGGGCCACAAGATCCTAGATGAACACTCTGGTTGGAACTTTAGCCTAGGTTGATCCTATATTTGATAGCTCATCGGCTGCTTGATTATTGGCCTAGTCCACGTGGAGGTATTCAATGCCATAGAATTTATCTTCTAACTTTCCTATCATGGCACAGTAAGCGTCCATCTTGTCATCAGTGCAATTCCAATCCTTGTTGAGATGATTGATGACAAGTGCGGAGTCGTCGTACACCTAGAGGTGTTTAACACCGAGCTTGATAGCTATACGGAGACCATCAAGTGCCGCATCATATTCAGCAGTATTATTGGATGCTCAGAAGTGTAGGCGGAGGACACAGCAAAGCTTATCCCCCAATGGCAAGATGAAATATACGCCTACCCTAGCACCTTCGAGGTTGAGAGACCTATCGAAGTACATGGTCCAGTGCTTGGGGTGGTCGACCAGGACAAGAGTGTGCATATCCGTCCACTCAGCGATGAAATCGGCGAGTGCCTATGACTTGATCATGTGGCGAGGTCTGAAGTCATTGGTATAGGTGCCGAGCTTGACCACCCATTTAATGATGTGGCCATTGGCTTCCTTGTTGTGGAGGATGTCATCGAGCGGGTACTCAGTGACCACTGCTATGTGGTAGGCATCAAAGTAGTGGTGGAGCTTTTGGATGTGATCAGGATGGTGTACCACAATTTTTGGACCTGTGGGTAGCGAGTCTTAGACTCATTTAGGACCTTGCTGATGAAGTAGACTGGGTGCTGGACTTTGTATACATGTCCGGCCTCTTCTCGTTCAACAACGATGGCAGTGCTGACTACACGGTTGGTCACTATGATGTAGATTAGCAGGGTTTCATCCTTTTTGGGGGCGGTCATGATTGGAGGTGTGGTGAGGAACCACTTGAGCTTGGCGAATACCTTGTCAGCATCCTCTCACTAGACAAATTTCTCTTGAGCCTTGAGTATCTTGAAGAAGGGGAGTCACTTTTCACCCAAACAAGATATGAAACGACTTAAAGCCGCCATGCACCCCGTTAGCTTCTGAACGTCCTTGACGTAGGTCGGTGGCTTCATGTTGGTCACCAACACTATCTTCTCTGGGTTGGCTTCGATGCCGTAGCAACTGATGATGTTGCCTAGCAGGATACCGAATGGAACGCCAAAAATGCACTTAGTGGGATTCAACTTCCATCGATATAATTTTAGGGCTTTGAAAACTTTGGTGAGGTCGGTGATGAGGGTGTCAGCAGTCCTAGACTTGACCACCATGTCATTGACATAAGCCTCGACGTTCTTCCTGATCTGGTCCTTGAGGCAGTGCTAGATGGCTCTTTGATAGGTCGCACCTGTGTTCTTGAGCCCAAAGGACATCATTGTGTAGCAGTAGGCACCGAAGGGCGTGATGAACGACATCTTAATCTGGTCTTCTTCCTTTAACGTGATCTGGTGATAACCAGAGTAGCAATCTAAAAAGCATAGGAGCTCACAGCCAGCCATGGAGTCTATGACCTCGTCAATGCAAGTTAGGTCGAAGGGGTCTTTAGGGTAGTGTTTGTTGAGATCAGTGTAATCAACACACATGCTCCATTCTTTTTTATTTTTTCTTATAAGAACTGGGTTGGCTAACCACTCCGAAAGATACACCTCTTTAATAAAACCAGTGGCTAAGAGTCGGGTTATCTCTACCCTAATGGACTCCTTTTTGTCCTACATGAATCATCGAAGCTTTTGCTTGATTGGCTTGGCAGTCGCCAAGATGTTTAAGGAGTGCTCGATCAGCTCCCGAGGCACGCCATGCATGTCCATAGGTTTCCACGTGAACATGTCGACATGCTCCCCTAGGAAGCTGACGAGCATGTCTTCCTATTTATGTTCGAGGCTAGCCCTGATCTGAGCAGTCTTGGATTGGTCATTGAGGACGAGGGCCACTTCCTTCACCTCCTTGGACTTGGTCGATGCTCGGACAACCTCCATGGTTGGGATCTCTAGGTCCTCCAGAGAGATCAGTTGTGAAGTCACGATGCAGTCCTGCATATGGATGGAGATGTCAGTTGCCTCAGTGAGCACGAAGCGTTCCTTCTCACAGTTGTAGGTGACATCAAGGTTGGCACGCAGGAAGAGGACCCCCTGCTCCTTCGGCATCTTCAGCACTAGGTACTTATAGTGCGGCATGGCCATGAACTTGGCAAGAGCTAGCCGGCCGATGATGGCATGGTACGCCGTGTTGAAATCGGTGACGAGGAAGTTGACATAATCAACGTGAAAATGCTTGGTAGTGTAATCTATCCCAAGGGTAGGGATGTCTTCCTAAGAATGATTCCCCAGAATGGTGAGTCCATGAGGGTGAGGTCTTCCTTCTTGATACCTAGCTCCTCCATAGATCTAGCGAAGAGGATGTTGTGGGCGCTCCCTCTATCATAAGGACCTTCTAGAAGCACACGTCCTTGATTATGGGATCTAGGATGAGTGGGAAACACTCTAGATATGGGATGTCTGACCACTGATCGGCCCTAGAGAAGGTGATTGGGTGCTTCGACCGGTCGAGGTACTTGGGATCAACGATGGGGCCATCATATGTAGCGACCGACATGACACGTCGGGCTACAAGCTTCTGCTCCCGCTTGTCTTCGGAAATAGCTCTCCCACCAAAGATGGTGGTGATGGTATTGGTGGGGTCCTGGTAGGTTGGGCCCTTGTTCTTGCCTCGTTCTACACCCTGACCATCTTCGGTCTCATCATCATCACGCCATGGCTTCTTCGATGATTCGCCACCGAGCGTTGTCTTCAGGCCTCTACACTCTCACATAGTGTGCTTGGCGTCCTTGTGGATAGGGCATGGGCCGTCCAGTAGCTTGCCAAAGTCAGCGTCGTAGGTGCGCTTGGCCTAGGTATTGGCAGTGTTGACCGAGTTATCAGGCCGACGACGGTGGCCTTGTCTGCTTCAAAAGCTCTTTGGGTAGTCATCACGTCGGGGCTCATGATCATCTTCACAGTGGTCTTGATTGTCACGATGGCGGTCGCGGTCATCGTAGTGCCTGTCTTCATGTCGGTCATCATTGCAGCACTAGTGGTGGGCGTAGTGGGCAGCCCATTCAGCTTCTTCGGTGTTAGTGTAATGGTTAGCTATTTGTATCAGTTCGCCGATGGTTGTGGGCCTCTTGCGGTACATCTTTCCATGGAGCTGCTCATGCTAGAGCCCTTTGGTGAATGTGGCGATGGCCTCGGCGTCAGTGATGTTGGGAATGAAGTTTCTTATCTCCGAGAAGTGCCTAATGAAGTCGTGTAGGGACTCCTTAGAGGACTGATGAAGCTTCTTCAGGTCATACTGGTGCTAGGCTGCTCGCACATAGCCATGTGATTGTCGGTGAAGACTTTCTTGAGGTCATCCCAAGATCAGATGGAGTTCTCTCACAGACTGAGGAGCCAGTTATTTGCAGACTAGTTAAGCATGACGGGAAGATAGTTCGCCATGACATCTTCATCTCCACTCGCGGCTTTCAGAGCGATCTCGTATAGAGTTAGCCACTGAGCGGGATTGGCCTTTACGTAATAGGTGTTAACACCAATGACCTTGAAACCCATAGCCACCGGACGACTCAGAGCCTTTTAGTGAAGGGGTGAAGTCCTGATGTGCCGGTAGGGAGTGGTGCTTGATGGACAACAAATCTCTCATGTTTGGCGTTGAATTGTCGGCGACGTTCCATCTCTGCTTCGTAGTGTGTGGACCTACTATTTTTGATGCGGTCGTGGACATCTGTGCTGGCATTGATGTGGTCGTGAAGGTCATGGGGGAGGGGTTGATTGACCTCTTGGTTGTGGTTGCCGCCACGACCTCCC
This sequence comes from Miscanthus floridulus, assembly GCF_019320115.1. Taxonomy (NCBI): domain Eukaryota; kingdom Viridiplantae; phylum Streptophyta; class Magnoliopsida; order Poales; family Poaceae; genus Miscanthus; species Miscanthus floridulus. The sequence continues at coordinate 86,328,440 of NC_089590.1, forward strand.
TGGGGGCGTGGTGGGCGGGTGTTGTGGCGTGAATGAGCTTCATAGTTGCCTTTGGATCCTCTATAGAGGTAGGGACCTCGGACTGAGGTTGGGGGCCATTAGCACCGTGATGCTAGCCTCATCTGTCATGGCAAGAGCAGTGGTGGATTAAGATAGGGCATCATTCCGAAACTCGTTAACTTAGACTTGTGCAAGTATGATGTGTGCTCGGGACCTTCTTGACCTCTGGAGTGTGAGGGAGTTTGTTGAGCTCATTGAAAGCGATGGCTAGATTGGCGCTCGGAGTCAGGTAGAATGGCTGGTCACCCACCATGTCAAATGCTTCTTCTAGATTTTGTTGATGGCGGGGCAGGCCGTGACCATCCTTATCGACCGCTTTTGCTACTTCTGCCTCTCGACGACGTTGGCGATTGGCATTATTCGCTAGACGAGCTTCGCGCTCTTCAGCAGTTTCACCATCCTTGGTGATGCTATCATGGCTGACATGGAAAATCATGCCCCCAACCCTGGAGGGAAAGTAGAGTAGCTTGGCATGGTCTGGGTCGAGCCCTTGGAATAATCATTGGGGCTCTTGTTTAGAACACTGTGGAGAGACTTGATTGGAAGAGGGGAATCATCTGAGAGCTGGCGAATAGCCACCATGTTGACCACGGCCATAGCTTGACCAGAGTTAGTCAGGTCGATCATGTAGAGATCGGCGGCGTGGTAGCGCTCAACGTGGTCGACGAAGAGGTGGTGGATGGCATTCTGATACGTAGATCTTGCACCCTCTAGCCTAAAAGGATAGGGCCTCGGTAGGTTCTCCATCGGGGCCTCGTAGTCAGCCAAGCATAGACTGGTAGTGGGAAGTGGTTGGCGTTGTGCCTTGCGCCCCTCTAGAGTAGCTATAATCACCAGATTGGAATCTAGTCATCTCAAACGGTGTGGCCAAGCAAGTCGCTCGGTCATAGATGCTCGGTGATCTTGGAGTGAAGGAAAATCATCACTCGCTCTAGATTGGTCTAAGACCCAATCCATGAGGAGCTGACATTCTGCTAAGCGGTTATTGACCCGATCGATGGATGCGATTAGATCATCACTGTTGATAGATCTCCTAACCCAGTGGTGGGGTGCCGGGATCAGAGATGTTGTTGCAGGTGTTGGCATAATTGGTGCAGGGTGATCCTACACCGCCTCCATGATCCTCCCGTTACCCTCAGGGTCGATGACCCAAGTCACAGATCTGATCGTGAAGATCTGGCCCGGCTCCGGAAGGGCCATGGAGCTCGAAAAGGTGACCTTCTGGTTCACCATGAATTCAGCACGCACACCCCTACTGGTGCACCACTGTCGATGAAATCTGGTCGGTACTCTACTGAGGGGTATGCCCACGGTAGTAGATGAATCGATGCAGGTGCGCGTGAGGAAATCGGATGGTGACACAAAACGCAAGAGACAACAATTAGACAGGTTCGGGCCATCGGCTTGACATAATACCCTATGTCCTGTGTCTTTGTGGATTGTATTGCGTATGAATCGATGAAAACAAGGGGGGTCCCTACCCACCTTATATAGCCTAGGGGTAGGGTTACAGATCGGTTGTTTATATTCTGATCGGTTTACAAGATAGGAAGTTATAGATATCACGATAATCTAGCATATCCGAGCAGATTTCCTAGATCACCGAGAATCTTTACGCAGGATCCGACAAAGCCCACTGTTAGAACATATACATGTACGTATCTTTCATATGGACAAAAAAAACCATGTCGCTTCTCTCTACCTCCACTCGCTGATGTTCGGGACCCACACGCTAGCTTCTCTTCCCACCTCAAGTCATCATCCACCACACAACTGCTGCTGTCGACTATGCCTACCCAATGGAGCCCTACCCGGCTACCGCTGGTGGCCAGCCCATGCCTCGCCGAAGATTGCCCCTAGCAACTTCCCCGCCCACCTCCCCCACTCATTTCCTCCCCATCCTGATCTTAGGCAGAGTAGTTCTAGCAGTGGCGCCTCCTCACTCACCGGCGGCCGTGGCTGCTCCTCCCCCACGGTGGTAGCATCTCCTCCTTCCAACCACGGCCACAGCTGCTTCTCCCCTGTGCGCCCCTACCTCGCATGGATGTAGTCCAGCGGCAGCGCATCTCGACCCGCATGCTCAGGGCTCCCCGGTGGTCGCTCCTCCTCTCTCACCAGCGGCCGCAACTGCTCCTCCCCCATGGCGGCTACAACTCTTGTCCAGGTCTGTGATGGTGATGCCTTTCGATGGTCCGGCCGGTGAGCTTGCCCACACTCGTCGATGTGCCCTTGCCCACCCCACGCCCGCCCCCATCTGTAGCTTCATAAGCGGTCGAGTGGAGTAGTCGAGACTGGCAGCTACGTGATGATAGTGGGCATAGGCACGCGGAAGACTTAGAAATTGCAACGATCAGGTAGAGGAAGAATTATAATGACAAGTCTCAGAATAGGTGAATTATAATGACAGATCTCCAAAGTTGAAGTATTGTAATGACAGGGATAAAAAAAACCATTAGGAAAATATGAAACCATATCTAAAAATCTAATCTAAATGTTGGTGTCATATTTGGAGTTATTGTTAGATCATATTTGGAGTTATTTGAATTTTACATGTTTCTATTTCTAGTCTTTTTAGTGTTTATATAGTCTTGTTCGCTACTTATTTGAATCATTATTTGCACTATATTATATCTGAGATTGACCGAGAGAATCCATAGCGTACTACAAGTACATAGTAGACTTGGAAGACGACAACAACTTTGCATGTGCCGTGCTCCGGCACATATGGATCAAATTTAATTTTTTTGAGGGGATCAAATTTAATAACTAGTATAACATTAGTAGCCCTCCAAAGAAAATTTTGTTAATTTAACCAACATATTTGGTACTCTATTTTGATAATAGATTCTCTTAGTCGATCTCTAGGTTTAATATAGTATAAATAATGATTTAAATAAATAATGGACAAAAACTATAAATAAAATCCGAATGATTCAAAATCTAATAGACACATCATATTTTTTCAGAAAAATGTACCAATTTCATATTTTTCTAAATTTAATGGAGTAGCTATTATCCTTTTTAGAAAATTGATTGGTTTATTATTTTCAAAAAATATATATATAACCACCTATGAAACAAGCTAGATGGCCAAATTTACCTGATATTTATGGAATGATGATCAAATATTTTTGGTTCTAGAGTTATATGGTCAAAAACAAACTCTGACAAAATATTCGAATGACCAAAAATGAACTCCTTCTTTTCTTTATTAAGTAAAAGTTTATTTTTCAACTTTCAACTATGTGGTCGTCCAATTTTCAACCCTAAACTACAAAATTAGACACTAGATACTACTCACTATCATAACCAAACAAAACACAACCTCATTACAATGGTGACATGATTTTCATTCCGCGTGGTGCTTGTGTAAAGTGGTTTTCACACGTTGCCTAATGGTTTTAACATTTATAGTGTATTCGGTTTGAGAAATCAAACCATTCTAGATGACATGGTATATCATGAGTTTATTTCTTCAATTTGGTAAAATGACTCTATTCCTCATGTACTAGTACTAATTACTAGCCTACGAGGAATGATCGATGATGGATCAAACTCATTCTATTTCAAAATACAGATAAAAAATTAAGGAGCAAAGAGACGATGGACTAGCTCATTCATCAAACCAACACTATCGGAAACAGTAGATTTGTCGAGTGCCAAAAGTTTTGCCGAGTGCATTCCAAAAAAGACCACTCGGCAAACTAGGAAAAAACACTCGGCAAAACAGAGACAATCGGTAAAAAACCGCCACATGGACATCCGTCAGCTAGTGTGCTGGCCATTAGGAGTTTGCCGAGTGTCCGTTAGTGGCACTCGACAAAGAAGTAAGTTTGCCGAGTGTTTTCCTTTAGCACTCGACAAAGAAATAATTTTGTCGAGTATTTTTTTTGGTACTCGGCAAATAAATAAGTTTTTTTTTTCACTTCTAACCTTGAAATATGTTAAGATTTGGTATATTTCTGGATCCGTTTCCTATATTTAATTAATTTATTGCATTTCAAGGATTTTTTTGCTATAAGTCAATTTTGAACTGCAAGTGATTCAAATCATAGAATAAAATGAGTAGAAAAATGATATTCATGTTATTGAGTCTGGTGTGAGGCCTTATCCAGAAAATGAAAAGAAATTTCGAACATCTTATTCAGTAAACACGGCCACGAACGTGTGGCCAAATGGTTTTTAAATTCTAAAAAAGCAAACAAAGTCTAAAAATCATGAGATTTGTCAAGATCTCGTGATATCATACGTGGAGGACATGGAAAAAAATTGTGAATGTTTTTGCACAATCTATCATGTACGATGTTTACAAACCGAAGTATCTTAGAAGAAGAATCGTAGCGTTGAGAAGGATTCGATAAGATTTGGAGTCAAAGTGATGATCAAATTGGGGTTTGACTTCAAAACTTTTTGTATAGGCAATAGAAAACAAGATTGATTCATGTGTAATTTTGGTAAATTTTTGGATCTGTTTGATAATTTTAATTTATTAACTGCAATTATAGAATTTTAATTGATATACATTGAATTTGAGCTTCAACTGCATGAAATAATAAGTCTTGTTTCACTTCTAGCCTTGAAACTTTTTCTACTATCCACATACAACATGTGGTACTCCATGTTAAGATTTAGTATATTTCTGGATCTATTTGCTATATTTAATTAATTTATTGTATTTCAAGGAATTTTTTGGTATAAGTCAAATTTGAACTGTAAGTGATTCAAATAATAGAATAAAATAAGTAGAAAATGATATTCATGTTATTGAGTCCAGTGTGAGGCCTTACCCAGGAAATAAAAAGAAATTTTGAACATCTTGTTTAGGAAACACGACCATGAACGTGTGGCCGAATGGTTTTAAAATTCTAAAAAAAGAAAACAAAGTCTGAAAATCATGAGATTTATCAAGATCTCGTGATATCATACGTGGAGGCTATTGTAAAAAATTGAGAAGGTTTCGCACAATCTGTCACGTATGATGTTTACAAACCGAAGTATCTCAGAAGAAGAATTGTAGCGTTAAGAAGGATTCGTTAAGATTTAGAGTCAAAGTGACGGTCGAATTAGGGTTTGACTGCAAAACTTTTTGTATAGACAATAGAGAACAAGATTGATTCATGTGTAATTTTGGTAATTTTTTGGATCTATTTGATAATTTTAATTTATTAAGTGTAATTATAGAATTTTAATTGATATACATTGAATTTGAGCTACAACTACATGAAATAATAAGTTTTTTTTCACTTTTGGACTTGAAACTTTTTCTACTGTCCACATACAACATGTGGTCCACGCCGAGATCTGTGGACATCACGCAACCCCGAGGTCGCTGGTCAGAAAAGCCTTTCGTCAAGGTTTTTACTGGCCCACCACACTACGAGACGCGGAGGAGGTTATCCGCAGGTGTGAGGGATGTCAATTCTATGCTCGGCAAACTCATTTGCTAGCACAGGAGCTTCAAACCATCCCTATCACCTGGCCATTCGCGGTCTGGGGCCTCGATATGGTAGGACCCCTCAAAAAGGGCCCGGTCGGCTTCACTCACCTACTCATAGCAGTCGACACGTTCACCAAGTGGATAGAGGACAAGCCCATCACCAACATCCGCTCGGAAAAGGTGGTCAAATTCTTCCTCGACATCATCATTGACCATGGGACTAACTTCACCGGGAAGAAGTTTCTAGACTTCAGTGATGGATACAGTATCAGAATCGACTGGGCCTCAGTCGGACACCCACGTACTAACGGTCAGGTCGAGCGTGACAATGGCATGGTCCTCCAAGGACTTAAGCCACGCATCTTCGACTGACTCAACAAGTACGTCGGGCGATGGGTTGTAGAGGTTCTAGCGATCCTCTGGAGCCTAAGAACAACCCCAAACTGATCCATAGGGTTTACACCATTCTTCCTGGCCTATGGAGGTGAGGCAGTGCTGCCCTCCGACCTCGACTAGGTGCCCCAAGAGTGAAGGCTTTCGACCGTGACTAAGCCGTGGAGGCTCAGCAAGACGTAGTCGACCTGCTCGAGGAGGCTCGCGAGACGACCATCATCTGCTTTGCCCGCTACCAACAAACTCTTCACAGGAACCACGAAAGGAAGATCAGGGGGGAGGATCCTCGAAGTCGGTGATCTCATGCTCCGGAGGACCCAATCAATGAAGGAAAAACACAAACTCTCTCCACCATGGAAAGGACCCTATACGGTGACTGAAGTAATCCGACCGAGCGCCTACCGACTGTAGGACGACAACGACAGCGTTCTCACCAACACTTGGAACATTGAACAGCTACATCATTTTCCCCTAAATTTGGTCTTACCGCTTTTTAGTCAATACTTGCTCCTGTAAAGCACCCCAGCCTGAACATTTTTAGCCTAGGTCGCTCGAGGGCTCCATAAGGGTACAATACTAAAATACTACCTCTCTTTTTTACTATCACATGGTAAAAACTTTTACCCGAACAAAAGGGCATTCCATTCCTTTGATTACCCTACATAATTGTGTTATTACTCCCAACCGAACGCACCCCACCATGACCTATGGTTACGAGCAGCCGAGCCCCACGGGCCATGCCCAGGTTCTTAAAAGTTGCAGGCTATGGAACGAACAGGTAGATGCGAAAGAGAAAGGATAAAAACAAAGCTATGCTAGGATAAAAAACAAGGAATGGATAGTGATTCTATCACAAAAATAGAACTAATGTATTCATTGATACAAAAACTATTCACACGGGGGCTCCCCCAAACTTAACGATTACATTTGCTGACTACTTCTACTTCAAATACTATTGTGGCCGCTCGACGGCATCGGCTGACGCCAAAGGAGGAGCCACGGCACACGCCGTTGGACATAACCACCACCGCAGGGGCCCCACCCAGTTCCGCTCCCTCGACTTCGGCAAGCACAACGGGTACCTCAAGGGACCCGCCTGAATCTGCTCCCTCAACTTTGATGAGCGTAACGGGTACCTCAAGGATGCCGCACCCATAGATGCTCAGTAGAGGAACATGGAGCTCCTGACCTTCTCATGTAGTCGAGGCAACTCCTGGGCAGGGACGCTGCCACCAAGCATGATCCTAAGCAACTTTCCCTCCAACAAGGCTCGCCTGATGAAGATCCACCGAAAAGAATCCACACACGGCTCCATCCCAAAAAAAGGCCTCACAGATGAATCCAGTACGCCACCTCCTTCGGCAGAAGCCATCCCTTCTCAGACAAAGACGGCCAACACCACCTCGAGTAGCCTCTAGCTCGATATTGCGCTCTAGATTCATGAAGGGATCTGTGAGTCCTCCCCCTTGCTTACCCTCTCTCTCACTTAGGAACCACCGTGGCATACAGGCACTCTCGTTGAGAAGGAAAAAGGAGGAGATGCAATAGTTGGAGAATAGGCAAAGGACTACAACGAGAAGCCCTCTCGCTCCCCCTATTTAAGGAGGAAACATGATGGCTGAAGAAGGGCAAAGGATCAGAGCAAGAAACTCTCTCCCTTCCCCCATTCAATGCGGATGGGAAATGCTGGGACGTACCCTGACCGATGGGACGCATACTGACCGACAAAATGGTGCCTGGTCAGATGGGACGTGGCCTGGGTATGGCCCACCACTACCGCACGCCACGCGCAAGAACCGAAGCACTACCACGTGTAGGTAGCACTCCGTCTCCCCAGGCAGGACTTAGAAAAGGCCCAAACTACGGGATCTCCATCAGGAGAGACCAACGGGCTTCCTGAGTCTGATCGAATGGCTCAGGCAAAACATCGAGAGACAGGTAAGGAGCAAAGGGACGCCCCATGTAGACCATACCAACTCTATCACGAATGATGAGCATGGGTCCTGGTCGGACATTTCCGATTGGAGCTCTTCAAACCCCATCACTTGAGTCATCAAGGTAACACTAATCGATCCTCACTATTTCTTTATAGTCATTTATATGTCCATACACGTATTCATTCCATACACCCATGCCCCTCGGACGATTTGGGCCCCGAATCGCCCGGGGCTCAGGAACTAAAGTATCGCACGTGCGGCAAAATACATCACAACGCTCCGTGTTGCATCACGAAGCGGCAGTTGCCTCATTCAACATGAGCAACGATCGATCGGGGTACGAAGGCTGACCCACAAAGGGCTCGAGGCTGCCTCGCGTTAAACAGAGCTAGGGGAGAAAAATGCAGATGAGCCCTGTGCGGCCCTCACCCAGTCTGCCCTGAAGCGGACAGGGTCATCTCAACCTTCTCGTTCGATCCTAAACCTCTCACCAAACCCACAGAATCTCCATCGAGGAGAGGCCAGTGGGCCACCTGGGTTGGTCTCCGGAACTACCCAGGCATCTATCGGGTTATAGGTAAAGGAACAGTGGAATGTCACAAGAGGGCTATGCCGACCCCGTCATGAACGACGAACCCGGATTCCACTCGATTATACCTATTAGTGAGCTCACCGAGCGCGTCGCTCAAGCTCGAGCGATCGAGGCAAGCGACAAAACTCAGCCCGTCTGATTGTGAGAAACTAAGGACGGGGTAACGCACACAACTCAAACCGACCCCTACCAAGCCCAACGGGGCTCAAGGGCTCAAGACACCTGGGTCTGCGACCCCAAACTCGTCCCATCCTTCGGCTCCGCCTCGACTGAACGCCAAAAACCTAGGTCTGTGACCCCAAACTTGCCCCATCCTTCGGCTCCGCCTCTACTACATGCCAAACACCTGGGTCTGCGACCCCGAACTCGCCCCATCCTTTGGCTCCACCTCAACTACATGCCAAACGCCTAGGTCTGCAACCCCAAACTCGCCCCATCCTTCGGCTCAGCCTCGACTGCACACCAAATGCCTGGGCCTGCGACCCCGAACTCACCCCATCAGGATCCCTGATCCCACGGTGCGCACCGACACCAGGATCCACGAGCTCTGTCTCGATCGATCCCTAAACTAACAAACTAATAGCCTCGGCTGCACGGGCTGCACCGACGCCAGGATCCACGACTCTGACTCGCCTGATCCCACGGCACGCACCGACGCTAGGATCCACGAGCTCCGTCTTGTCCGATCCCTAAACTAATTGCCTCGCCCGATCCCATGGTGCGGATCTGCGAGCTCTGTCTCGCCCGATCCCTAAAACCAATCGCCTCGGGTGCACAACGACACCTTGGTTGATGACTCTGTCTCAACTAACATTCACGCACACACGCCCGTTGACAAAATCCCCCAAACAATTCTGACTGAATCGCTCGGGGGCTCAGGGGCTACACCCACGGGTGCGCTCGTGCGCACCCGCTGTCAAAGACAAAAATCCCCTAGACGATTCTACCCGAATCGCCCGGGGCCTCGGGGGCTCTTGTCGGGTTCATAAACTTGGGGTCCCTCATGGACCGGCTTTCCAACAAAGGCTCGGCCTAATAGACAACGTTGCGAGCAAACGCGCAACGCATGGGCCAACCCAAATACCTAAACAAGAGGACAGAAGGGCGATCCAATCACCGATCAGAAGGTCTGGCCGAGGAGGAATAGCGCCCGCTTCTGACTCTGGCCCATGTCTCTAACCGAAGCACTCGCTTCGGTCTCCAGCCTGCCTCCGGTCGACCTCTCCGACCGCAAGGTCTGGCCAAAACGTCGCTTTCGACTCCGATCCGCTTCTCCGACCGGGAATGCACCGAACCCCTGCTTATAGCTCCTCTTCGACTGGCGCAATCAGAGCCAACTGGGACCGACCGACCGGGGACGCCCGCTCGGTAAGGACTAGAAAACGGACGAAGAAAGTAAGGCAGGGTACACAAGTCAAACCACAATACTAGGAACCATACCCTATGCACCTGCCAGACAGTACCCTGCGACCTGCCTAGCATGGCAAAACCAAAGCAGTGTTGTAGGCGCCGACATTTTCCCCTATAGTGTTGTGGGCGCCATCAACTCCCATACCAGACAAATACGGTAAGGCTCCCCCCACATGCCTCTGGACATCGACATTGTTGTGGGCACCGGCATTTACCGTACCAGGCGAACATGGTAAACCCCCTTGCATGCCTCCAGGTATCAACAGTGTGGTAGACGCCGACGTCTGGCATACCCGAAGAAGACAACACAAACCTCCCACGTACATCTGACATTCAACAGTATTGTGGGCGCCTACCATCATCCTGTACACGCCGACGTGGGCAACAAGGCTTAGTAGCATACGCACTCTCCCTCTCTCACTGGTAAGGCCATCCCCTTCATCTATAAAAAGGAATGTGCTCTCTCCCAACAGATAAGTTCATTCAAATTCAATCAGATCGATCAAGTTCACTTAGCACATAGCAGAGCTCCCGTCACTCTCGGCCTCTCTGACCAGAGTCCGACCGGACCTCTCGTATCCCAATCTTTCTTCTTCTTGTTTGTAACCACACTGCAAACTTCGAGCACCTGAGCTCAGGAATAAAGTCACCGACCGACTCAAACTGGACGTAGAGCACGTTACCTGAACCAGTATAAACCATGTGTCATTGAGTGCTAGGCCACCTCTGATCACAACGTACGACAAAACTATAAATATTTACGTGTTGGTTACTTTCTACACCGACAAAATATTTAAAACATTAATCATTTAAATTTATATCACGTAGCCCTACCTCAGAATAGTTATTCACTGTCGGGTCTGAACCCCTTGACCCGATAGTGGGAAAGTGATAGTGACGAGGGGCTCATCAGTATATCGGTTCCAGAAAAGCAAAATCATCAAGTAAAAATAGCAAATATTTTTATTTAATCGAGGACTTGTCCTAATGAACTATCACACGGTCATAAGTCATAAGTCACGCGCTTTTTCACGCGAAACGTGCGTGCTGCGTGGCCGTCAGCTCCGGAACCCATGACTTGAGGGGTTTTTTTTGTGACTTGCTTGCTTTGTATTAAGCTCAGCCGGCCGAGGCCTCCAAAATTACAAGATCACTAACACATGCTGGAGTTACATGCCACCTCTCCAGACGATGTGTAGCAGAGACCTGTTTGGCTAATACATGAGCTACTTAATTTATTACAAACTCTATTAACAAAAGAAAAGGAAAACTCATGCAAGCCCATGGCTGAGCTCCACAATCTCCTCCAGGATATAGCTGATGATGGAACGCTGGGATTCCCTTCTCTTCCATAGCTGGATAACGTCCAAGCAATCAGTCTCCAGGTGCACTCGCTGGTAGCCAGCCTGCACCGCCATCTTGAGGCCATCACGGCACGCCATCGCTTCCATAGTACATGCACCAAAGACCTGCTCATACCATCTGGCCTGCGCCTCTTGAAGAACTCCGGTGTGGTCTCGGAGAGCACAAGCCGTCGCGCCATGGTTGTCAGAAGCGAAGAATGCAGCGTCAGTACTGTTTACCTTTACCCAGCCCGGTTTCGGCGGTGTAACTTCAACCTGGCCCTGACCGGCCGGGAAGGACAGCTGCCAAAGATCATAGACAGTGTCCTTTGCCCAGTTTGCAGCTTGGTAGACACTCATCGTTAGCTCTACATGGCGCCGTTTATTCCTCATGGCCCACAGCGCCCACATAGCACATAAGATGACTGCTGTCTCCTTCTCCGAGCACAATCTTCCAGTCATGAGATCCGACGCCCAGGTCAAGGGATGTAAAGAGGGGAGTTTAACCCCTGTTTCCTGTCTCACCTGGCGCCAAACCTCCCCGGCTACAGTGCATTCAGCTAATACATGCATGATAGATTCTTCCTGTGCTCCACAGACTTCACAGTATGCGATCGGCTCGATATGCCTCCTCCATAGAATTTGCCGAGCCGGGAGAAATTCATGCAGCACACGCCACCGAAACACACGTACCTTGGGTGGCACTTTTAACTTCCAGACATCTTTCCAGGCGTTGTCACCCGAAGAGCTAGGCAGCTGCATCCGGTTCGTATCCCTCCTCAGATTAAACATCAGACAATAGGCCGACTTGACCGAATACACACCACACTTCTCCGGACTCCATGCCCAGAAATCATGAGTTCCTCGAGCCTTTGGCATATTCATAATTGTCCAGACACCAGACGCGGTTAGGAGTTCAGAAACATGTTCAAGCGCCTGTCCCTCTCTTGGAGTAATCAGGTGGCCTCCAAAATGGTTCGCGAGCCATTTGTCACCCCAAATATATGTAGTTTCCCCATTCACAATTCTTTTTATAAGACCATGTTGCAAGGCCTCCCTTCCAGCTAGCACAGCACGCCAAGTGCTGCTAGCGTGTCTCTTCCTGGTCGCCCTCATGAAGTCACAATCATGATAGTATCTCCCCTTTAGGACTCTCGCACATAGAGATTCAGGGCGATCGATAAGTCTCCAACCTTGTTTACCAAGCATAGCGAGATTGAAACATCTGAGATCCCGAAAGCCCATTCCTCCTTCATACTTTGGACGATTCAAACGTTCCCAACTTATCCTCCAGTGAATATGCTTATTAATTGTCGGCAGAGCTGCCCCACCAATAGTTTGCCATCACCGACTTCATCTTCTTGCAAGTGTTGATAGGCAGTAGAAAGCGGCTCATAAAATATGTCCACTACTACAGAAGTTAACTGTAGGGGCGGCTGCGTCAGCCGCCCTTCCCAGGGTATTCCTACAGAAGGTTTCCTGACCGCCTCTGCAGTGCCTTCTGTAGGGGCGGCTGGTGTTTTCAGCCGCCCCTACAGTGCCCTCTGTATGGGTGGTTGGTAATATCAACCGTCCCTATAGTGGACTTCTGTAAGGGCGGCTGTATCACCAGCCGCCCCTGCTGTGTGTATTTGTAAGGGTGGTTCAATCAAGAACCGCCCCTACAGTGGATTTTCCAGCAAAAAAAAAAATCAAATTCAAATCTGACCACATATATATACATAATTCAAATTCGAATCTGACCGCCACAAATATACATATATACCTCCACAAACATAAGACCATTATTTAGAACATCATCACAAGTCATAATTCACAAAAGTCCATCATTACAACATAGTGTTAGGAAATAAGATAGGAAACAAGAACTAGCAAAGACAGGAATCACCTTTCCATCATATTCCTTTCTAGCAAGTGTTAGATATTAGAGGGGTTTTGAGCCAATTTGTACAACAGCATGGACCTCTGGAGCAATGTAAGCTGGTGTCCTGACAGTTGATTTTGGTTGAGAGTGCAACACAAAGGACTGAAAAAAACAGAGTATGATTTATAGTGTTCATTTATCGGCAAGCTGCTTACTGAAGTTTATAATCTGCAATAACTAATCACACGTTAGTTGGAGAGAACTATATACCATTGAATGACAATAGCTAACTCCTGAAATCAGTTGTTGGAAGAAGAATCTTGACTAAGAGGAGAACAAATAACTGTCATTAGAAGTACATATCTTAGGCAATATGAAAGACTCCCATGTAGTAAAGCTGATATACCTCATCCTCACTAAATCTTCCAGCATTGCAGATCCTTTCAAATAGCTCACCACCACCAGCATATATTCCATAACTATGGCCAAATGTGTGGGAATATGTAAGCTTCATGAGAGAACTATGTTGGCAGCATTATAAAGAGGTCTCCAATTAGTTGAGACTTGAGAGGAATGAAGTTACTGCTAGAATCATAAATTGACTCATACTTGCTGCAGCCAATTTCATCCCAAAGAAGCTAGTTGCAAGGAACACTGCTTAAAGGCGTGCTGCTATGAAATGCTGAAGAAAACTGATCATCCTAAACCGATCATCCTACGTTGTCAAATTACATGAGCATATTCATTTGTTTGGGTTAAACAGAGATATATATTGACTTCCTGCTTAGCAAAACTACTGTCTCCATGGGTTAAACAATCAATAAATCATCTGCAGATCAAGATCACTAGCTAGCTGCTATCATGTAACTACAAATCTATTACTTTTAACTGTTGCCGCACCGCACTAAGACGTCACCGTCAGTTTGGATATGGAGTAAATGGAATCAGAGCTTAACATACTTTTCTGTAATGAAGTCTGGATCCACCGTAGTCGCCGCCGTCACAAGCTCCTGGGATGAGCGCCGCCACCGAAAGAGGTCCCTGGCCGCGCCGCAACCGGAGGGGACGCGCCCTGAGTCGATCCGGGCTCCCGGCCCCGCGCCGCCGCCGGAGGGACCCTGCGCCGCCAACGGAGGGACGCTGCGCCGCCGCCGGAGGTGCCGCGCCCTCGTGTCGTCTCACGCCCTCGCCTCTGCCGCTGGCTGCCCGGCTTGCTGCACGCCGCACAGATGCGCGTAGTGCGTGTAGGGAGGTCGACGTGGAGGCGGGCAGGGCAGGTCGCAGGTGGTGCGGAAGCAAGAGAGTGTGCGGGTGGCGGCGGTGGCGGCGAGAACGAAAAGCAAGAGGACTGCGCGACGACGAGAAACGAGAGAGAGACTGGGTGGCGGCGGTGGGAATGAGAGAGATTGGGAAATTTTGTAACGGTGGGGCGGGTTAGGGTTTCAACTGCGTCTCGTTTGCACCGTCAAATTTTGATCAAACGGCCAAGATCGAGGCATCCTTCTGTTCGGGCTGAGTGGTTGTGGGCTGAATACGTGGAATTGGCTAAATTTAAAGTTGTTTTGTCCTTTTTTATTTTATTTTTCTTTTTTATAGAAAATTCAAACGTAGTTTTCCTCGATAAAATGATTTCAAATCAAAAAGTTGTCAACTATAAATTTGTATAACTTTTCCAGATCTCCAACTTTCATTTTGGTTGTTTCTACATCCGAGGTCGTTTGAAAAAAAAAATCAAATTTCCAATTTGAGAAATTCAAACGTAGTTTTCCATGACAAAATGATTTCAAATGAAAAAGTTGTCACCTACAAAGTTATATAACTTTTTCAGATCTACAACTTTCATTTTGGTTGTTTCTCCATTCAAGGTTGTTTGAAAATTTTAAATTTCAAATTTGAGAAATTCAAACGTAGTTTTCCATAAAAAATGATTTTAGATGAAAAACTTGTCAACTACAAAGTTCTATAACTTCTCCAGATCTATAACTTTCATTTTGGTCATCCTTTCATGTGACTTTGTTTTATCAATTCAAAATTTAAATTTCAAAAATGGTCAACTTAAAACAACATTTTTAAAGAGTAAATGATTTCAGTTGAAAAAGTCATGAACATAAAAGTTGTACAGCTCATCAAGATCTACAACTTTTGTTTTAGTCATTTGTTCATACGACAAAGTGATAGTAACATTGTTCACAAATTTTACATCTCTCTAATACATAAAAATTGAATTTCAAACAACATTTTGAAGCAGTAAATGATTTTGAATGGAAAAGTTGTAAACAGCAAAGTTCTATAATTTTTTGAGATCTACAACTTTTATTTTGGTCATTTCTCCATCCGAAAACGTTTGAAAAAAATTGAATTTTAACACTTAATTTTTACGATCATTCTACATTTGCTTGAGAAATAAAATGATCAATAAACAGCAATAAAAAAGCAACAAGAATGCCATAAATTAATAGAGCATGATTTTAGAAACATTTAGGGAAAAGAATCACCACATTTGAAGTTAGCACGAGGGAGAAAGACTAGTTACAAAATTTCGCTGTAGATTAAAAGGAGAAAAACTTTTGTTCATGTTCTTCAATTTCTAGTATTTAAAAGGAGAAAAACTTTTGTCATCTGCATCCCCCTCACGTGCTTCGCCATCATTGCTAGCACCACCAGCATCATCACCACCTTGTTCATTGCCAAAGCCACCACCTTGTTCATTGCCATAGTCACGATTCATTTGTTGTTCAAGATTGTCTGTGAATCGGGACAAGTATGCTTGGTTTCAGCTTCATCAGCTAGATCATCGTCGTTGTCATCAACAACCACTGTTTCACCATGATGAATCCACACTATGTAGTCCGGAACAAATCCTCTCCTAATCAGATGTTCTTTGATGGTACTCACATCTCGAAATGCAATAAGGTTCTTGTAATCTTTGCAGGGACAAATAATCGTGTCACTATTCTCTTTCAACGTCGCTGCATGCTTCTCTGCGGCTTTGATGAATTTGTCCACCTCATCACGTAAAAGAGCGTCGTGTCTTAACGAACCATACATCCAAGAGTTCCTGTAGTCCATCTTATAGAAACAAAACAACCAAAGAAAGAATATTACTCGAGAATAATTGTATATACCTGAGACACGCACCATGGTAGTAGAAGATAGTTAATTAATTGACTACTAATGCATAAATATTTTAAAATATAAATTAATTGGTTCAAATAAACAATTTCAAAGAAAACAATTAGCAACATTTAATATTTCATCCACTACCTTTCATGCAAACTCCATTCCAATTTTATGGTAGAGGATAATTAATTAATGACCTATTTATCCATAACTAATTAAAAACACACATTATAGAAAGGAATCAAAATAAATATTAAATGATAATTAGTAGCCATGATAGAGGATATTTTACACATTAGCAACAATTAAAATCTTACACATTCACCTACATGCAAACCCTAGTCACATAAAGAAAAAATTGAAAAAAAAACAAAATCCTAGATCTAGATGTAGATATAGGGTTTCATGACACATGCACCAAACTTTACTAATACTACACTAAAATCAACAAAGATGTACTAACAAAGGGTGCAATCTTACTTCCCTACCTAATTTACCCTAGTATAGTGAAAATTAGAGTCCAATTTCACTCATAACTAGCTCAAGCTCCATGGAAGAGAGAGAAAACCAAAAATCAAATTACTCACTAACCAACAAATTAAACTTTAAATAAAGAGTTGGAGAAGCATTTCCTTACCTTTTAGAGCCTCTACACCAAAGGATTTGAGATCAAAACCTCCTCCTTAGTAGAGCAATTTTTAGGAGAAGCCAAAGGTCTCCCAACCTTTTTTTGTGTAGAAGAGTGTGTCCCGAGGTGGAAAAAAGGGGTGGCTACTATTTATTAGTGCACCATCAGTAGGGTAGTCGAACAGCAGGGGCGGCTGGTGGCAGCCGCCCCTACAAATGGGCACTGCAAGGGCGGCTGGTGATTGAGCCGCCCCTACAGATCAGCCCCAACTGTAGGGGCGGCTCAGGTTACCAGCCGCCCCTACAGTGCCATCTGTAGAGGCGGCTGGGCTACTTGGGCCCGAGGACGTCCACTGTAGGGGCGTCCCCAACCCGAGCCGCTCCTACAGTAAAAATGCCCCTGTTTCTAGTGCGAGAATCTGGAGTAGTAGTCGGTACTGCCTGTGCCACCGACTTGAGGAGGACCTCTCTACCGGCGTAGCTTGCTGCCCTACCACACAAACCATCGATGCGGCCTCTTAATTATCTGCGCAGGCAAGTACTCGAAAACATCATTTAGCGCGTGTTTAGTTGGAGGGAAAATTGGAATTTGGCTACTGTAGCACTTTCGTTTTTATTTGGCAAATAGTGTTCAATCATGGACTAATTAGGCTTAAAACGTTCGTCTCGTAATTTCCAACCAAACTATGTAATTAGTTTTTTTCGTCTACATTTAATGCTCCATGCACGTATCGCAAGATTCGATGTGATGACTACTGTAGCACTTTTTTGAAATTTGGGTGCCAACTAAACACGCGCTTAGATTTCTGCCGACTTCGGTAGGTAGGCCCAAATATTTCTCAGCCAAAGCCTCCTTGTGAATATTTAGTCCTTGGGTCACCTCGGTCTTCATCTCCAGGGAACAATTACGGCTAAAGAAGATTGCCGATTTGTCCCTGTTGACTAGCTGTCCAGAGCCTGTATTGTACCGTTCCAAAATTTCCATTAACCGATCAGCCCCTCTTTGCAATGCTTCTGTAAAGCGAAGAGAAGATGCGAGATCCAGGGAGAGTGTACACCAACTCGGACACCCCTGGAAATATGCATTGGGCCAATAGATTGCAGGAGGCAAGACAAACCTTCTGAACACAGCAAGTCAGCAAGAATAAAATATGGTGGGATAGGATCGCTTTGTCTAATTCCACGTGTAGGCCTAAACTCATCTGACAGTAAACCATATTTACTCTAATGGAAAACGAGACTGAAGTAACACATCTCATTATCAAGTCAACAAAAACTCAGTCTGGAATCTCAACCGCAGCATTATACCTTGCAAGTAGGACCACTCGACCCGGTCATAAGCTTTAGCCATGTCCAATTTCACCGCACATGCGCCCGTCTTTCCCTTCTTCCTTTTCAGGTAATGTATGCACTCATAAACGACTGACTTGAGGTTTCACGTGTTCATCCCCCAACTACTCCACACATAAGACACTTGTGTCTATGAGAGATATTTGTCCTCCTTCTATGTTCATCTAGTTTTAAATGAGTATTTGGGACAAATTCAAATTTAAAAGTTGTCGACACTAAAGTTTTATAACTTTTTGATATCTACGACTTTGGTTTTGGCCATTTCTCCATCCGAGGTCATTTGAAGAATTTGAATTTTAAATGTGAGAAATTCAAACGTAATTTTTCATGGATAGATAATTTTAAATAAAAAGGTTGTCAACTATAAAGTTTTATAACTTTTTAAGATCCACGATTTCTATTTTGGTCGTTTCTCCATCGGAGGTCGTTTGAAAATTTTGAATTTCAACTATGAGAAAATTCGAATGTAATTTTTATTGGATAAATGATTTCAAATAAAAAAAAGTTATCAACTACAAAGTTGTACAACTTTTCGAGATCTACAACTTTCGCTTTCATCCGAGGTTGTTTGAAAAATTTGAATTTCAAGTGTGAGAAATTCAAATGTAACTTTTGTTGGATAGATGATTTCAAATGAAAAAGTGGTAAACTACAAGGATACAACTACACTACACTACACACTCACTTGTGACTGTACAATATGGATTCCTTTAGTATTAACTCTATAAAAACTTGTGATGCATATTTGGATATCCAAATGATCTCAAATAAAAAAGTTTGAACTACAAAGTTGTGGATCTCATCGAGTACTACAACGACTATGGTTATGGTTCGTCTTCATCAAGCATCGTATGAGAAAGTTATGAAGTTTTTCAAAATAGCCTATCAGTGTCAGTTCATGTCCCAAGTCGATGGTGGTGGCCCTAGTATCACTACCGGGTGGCCTATCACCGCCAGTTCAAGCCATGAACCGACATCGATACACTATCATTGTCGTTGGTCCATTAGAAACTGACATTGATGGGCCAGCAATGAATGTTAGTTTAGATGTCATACTAATATTAATATTTAATATAACTCTAATACTACTTCGATGGAGTTCTCCATTACTATAGCATCTATGTGACAGGTATTATTTTACTATGAATCTGATAACATCAATTTGTGTTACGGAAATCATGTCCTCACCAAGAAATTGTGGTCAGTCCCCATACAAATTTAGATATTTAGGGTCAAAAGTTTAAAAATGCCTTGCTTAGGATAAATCTAAATGAAGTTTTAAAAAATAAATTAGAGAAGTATTCTTCAGTTATAACACAATGAATTAAAGTGATTTCTATTATATATATTTCAACCACCAATTATCATGAAAGTTTTTTTTAAATGCATTGGAAAAGATATAACACAACTGTATTAGAGTGGTTTCTATGTTATATCAACCTCCAATTATCATGAAAGTTCAGTTTTGAAACCAATAACTAACACGCTTAATCTGCTCTATGCAAGCATCGTGGAAAGAAAACCAAGACAAATTTGCCGTGGGGTTTTGTTTTGTCCGGTTTCAATATCTATTGACTGGTTGTATATATAGCTTATGGTTGATAATCAATCGGATTACAGTATTGTTCATGGGTGGAAAGTGGATTTTATCCTTTCTTATCGTGTTTTTTGTTTTTGAAGTATATATATATTTTTTTTCTTTGAGTCAAGATGAAAAAGCATCCTTTTCAAAAGAAAGACAAAAACAAAAACAAAAAAACTGCATATCTGTCGCACCCAGTACATGGAAGAATCTGCATGGGCCATGGGGTGGTCGTCAGTGGTCCATACTTCAAAAGAGTAGCTGGCGTCCAAGGAGGCAAGGACGGATCGGAAGGAGGACCCATGCATTTCTGCGTGCACCTGCGACCCCAGCACGCGCATCTCCGCAGACAGACACAGGGACGCCTGCGTGCACTATGCATGCATGCAGATGCATCCTGCCCTCCGCAGCAAAAACGACATGGTCCATGCCAAAAATTCGAAAGACCTTTCAGCTGGCTGCATTGGCAAGGGCTGCGTGCTCAGGCCTCATCAGGGCTTAATTAATCAATAGGAGTAGACCACAAGAGTCTTTATCTAGTTTCCCCGGCCTGCGGCGGTGCGGCCTGTGAAAACTAGATAACGTTTCACCCCAAAATACCTTTGCTCACGTGTCTACTTCACCCCTAAGCTATGAAACTAAATAACGAGCACACTAAAGTTTTACAAACAGTTTAATTTGCCCCATATAGTGGTTTTGCCTACATGGGCGTCCAAACTGGATCTTAGGGACACGCTGGGCCCGGCTCCACCTGTAAGAACCTTTCACCCCAAAATACCAGAACCAGTCCCTTTGCTCTTAGGCGGTAGCCATCGGTGCAAGGAGGAGGGCGGAGGAGGCCTCGAAGGCCGCACAGCACGGCGTCGAACTGGAGGACCGGGACGCAGAGGTGGCGGCACGGGAGCAGAGCAGCACGAATCTGTCAGGCCCCGTTCGCTTCGCTGAAAAAACAAGCCGAAATACTGTTCCGGATGATTTGTTGTGAAAGAAAAATACTGTTCTGGCTGAAAAAACAAGCTGAAAAGTACGGATTATAAGACAAGCGAACAGGGCCTGACAGATTCGTGCTCTCCGTTATCAAACAGGAGGATGTCGTCAGCGGCCTGCATGTGCTCCATGGTGGCGCGTGGCGTGACGTTGCGCCGGCAGGAGCCGGTAAGGCCAGCACGCTGCACATCAACCTAGGCAACATGGTGCGGGCCATCCGCGGCGACGTGTACCGTAGCATGCACCATCGGGTGGCGGTGGAGAGACCAGGAGGACGACTTGATTCCGCCTCAGCCTGGGACCGGGATCCACACTATCTTCTCGATCCGGGAACCTGCGTGCCGCCACCCCCGAGCCGCGCGGAGACCTCAGTGAAGCGCTCGTCTGCGACAACGAACTGCCGCCAAAGGTCGGCGAGCGAGATGGCCGTGTTGAGATAGTCACAGAGCGTGGCGCGGAGGGGGGGGCGACAACACTGGTTAAGCGGAGCAAGCCAGTGGGGAGAGGGAGGTGTGGCGCCAAAGGAAGGTCTGGCCAGTGGGGAAGGTGAGTGGGAGGGAAAGGTCGGGCGTGGAGAGCGGGAGCGGATGCCACTCTTCCTACGCCACAATGGCCCCGACAACGAGGGGGGCGGCAACGGGTGAAGTGAGTGGGATCGTGGTGGTCGGAGGTTTCGGGTTTGGGGGCCTCTACAGACGGGACCGGTGGCGGGGTAGAGGAGAGTTGTGGAGGAGACAGCGTGAGCGGCGACGCTCTGACAACGTGGCGGTAGCGAGGAGGCACGACGGCCACAGAGGGCACGCCCACGGTGGGCACACGGCTCAGCCGAAGCAGCTGGGCCGTGCGCACGCGCGCGGGGAGGCTGGGACGGCATCATCTCCCCTTTCTATGACACGTGGGCCTGAGCGCCAACTTGTCAATGTGAGCTGGTTTGGACTGCCACGTCAGCAAAACCAGGAGCCAAAACCACTAGAAGGGGTTAATGTCTGGTTTAGAGAAGTTTAGGGTGCTTAATACCTAGTTCATAGTTCATAGGTTGAAGTAGACACAGGAGCAAAGGTCGGGGGGTTATGTAGACTTTTTTTTCCGATTCCCCTATGGGAAATTCCTCTATTAGAGATGGGGATGGAGGCGATTTAATCCCCACAGCGATTGAAACGGGTAAAATTTAGTCTGCGTCGGGTCCGTGGGGTTGGGGAATCATTCCCCGTCCCTGATCCTCGCCTACCTGCCCGCAAACTCGCTTTTACTCCCTCTTGACATGTTAAAATTCTATCGAAACTTTGTCTTTTGTGTTGGTAGTAGATAGTAAATTTTCCTAACAAATTGAACTTGTATTGACCACATGTAATAATATAACAGTGTATCGTCATCCGTTGTGATGGCGCCATGGAAACTCGTTTTTTGCCAATCAAATTAATTATCTCGAGAACTTGTTCGGGGTCAGATAGGTTTTATGTAATTGGAACGTTTTCAATACAACTTTTAGTTTGTAGAAAGGCTCGTATTTATTAAATAAAAAACTAGTGTTACGCTACCAAAATAATTTACCCACCCACGCTCGAGAAAAACAAAAGAATCCGACTTTCCGATCCACCCATGCATGGTGGTGGCTGCTTGCTTTTAGCTTGCAAAAAAGGATCGAAGCTAGTGTGGCGGCGGCGGTGCCGGCCGGTTACCATGCACCATGCATGCATGCCATTGCCATACCATACCTGCGCCTCGGAGCTAGTGCATGTGCATCCCAAATCCCAATATCTCCCTCCCAATGCAACAAGTCCCCAGCACCCAGGCACAAGGGACCCGGAACGAAACTGGCTTCCACAGGGGTCAAACCGTCAGGTTGTCTTTTGTATCCGCCGTGGGGTGAAGGGGATTAGGGAATGGATGGATGGGACGGGGGTTTAGCTAGGTACTACTGTATTATTATTTTATGTGCCTATTGTATCTGCAGCTGCAATCTGCGTGGCCAATGCAACGCAGTCAGCATGTGAGTGTTTGCAGGTCTATCGTGTATCATCAGTCGGTCAGTCCTATACTAGTACTAGGACAAATTATAGCAACGCCGGTCTGTCTACACATTCCTTTTGCCCCGATTGGCTTGGTGAATTATGAAAACACTGTTTCGATTGAATTCTTATGAGAGAAAAAATAGTTAAAAAAACAAGCTGAATAGTACCGTTTTCTGGCCTTTATTATTAACAAAAAGAAGTTTCATGCATGCACGTACATTCGGGTCGTCTACTGTACTAGTTATTACCTAGTACTCACATACGTGCCCTTGAGATCTTGATCGGTTCAAGAAAAATAGGAGGGCTAGTAGTCTAGTACTCACAAATTAAAGTTGCAAGGAAACGAAATCGAGTTGAGCCTTATTTTTTCTTCTACAAAATAGCTATTGGAAAAGATTTTTTTACAACACAGTGAAGCGATCGGTCCAAACAATGTAATCGCCGATGCACTCCTATCTGGCATATGCTTCTCAGCTTTAGTTTGGATTTGAATCAATTTCATTTTGGGACCTCATAGTTTCTAATCGTTTGTACGTAATGTGAGAGAAAAGCAAGCTGGCACCGTATACTTTTTCACAAATAGACTGTAGCAGTATCAGGAAATCAAAATGCACTTTATTCAACTTTGCTCTCTCTTACAAACCTAACAACCCTCACCCGGCTACCCCTTCTCCACACAGACGACAGAGAGGAGACGGCGGAGCGGCGGCGAAGAACCCGATCGGGAGTGAGGGAGAGGGCGCTCGGCATGGACGAGCACGACGACCTACCGCCGATGGCGTCCTCTGGCGCTGACCAGCCGCAGATGGCGTCCGCCGCCGCTTCCTCTGGCGCTGCCCTGGACCTGCCGCTGATGGAGTCCGCCGCCGCCGCTTCATCTGGTGCTGGGTGAGTGGCTTCTCTTCCTGCTTTTCGTTTTCGTTGTGGTGCTCGACCCGTCTTCCTTCGTTGGATGAGGAACTAACTGGACGACGACGAACAATACATCTCCCCTTCCTTCACGGAAGGGGCCCGGGTCGAAGGGGTCCAAGCGGAAAGGCGTGGCGACCCCGTGCCGTCGTCGCCGTTGCCGCCACCATGCGCCACTCCCACGTAGTTCCTTCACGGCCGCCGCTCTTAGGACAGCGGAAGCCGCACTTGCTCAGACAACCGCGAGTCGCGACTGGCCTCGTTGATCACGTACCACGTCGCTGCAGTCAGGTGCCTGCGTTCAACGAGGAAGGCGACCATGCGCGTGACGCCGTCACTATCGGCGGGGCCGTGGGCCGTCGGGGGAACGAGGTCACCAGCGTCGACGCTTGGATTCCGGTTTCGGCGTGCGCCGCAGGGCACCAGCGTCTTCCGGCGGCATGATCTCCGGTTGGTCGAACTCCACGGATCGTTCCACATCTCCGTATGCCGCCTGTGCACCGTCTCCACCACCATCACTTGTCCCAACACCAACGCCGCCACCGTCGCCTCCAGTGGGGTCGGAGTCCCGTCGTCCGGGCGTCGAGCCATGTGCTCTGCCTCGCTCGGCAGAGCTCCAGGCGGTTGAGCCGTTGAGGTGGCGCTTGCGTTTGCATTGGTAGTGCTTATGGGAGGTACACGACCTGTCGACCTCGGTCTCGTCCCTACAGATCGCCTCCTTCCTGGCAGACTTCCACGGTGTCCCGGGCTCCCGGCGGACCGTGTCACAATTCATGGCTACCTTGTCTACTTCCGTTCCAATGAGGCCCTCCTCTCCCCACCACCACCACCGCATGCTTCGTTCGTCCTCATCTCAAGGAGGTGGAGCCGGCTAGCCCTGTTCATCGATTTGACAAAACCGGCTGCCGGCCCGTACCCATCCCCGGTGAAACCGTCAGCGCGGTTACGACGCAGGTTGGGTCGGACCCGTTCTGAAACCAACTAAAACTGGGACATGCCACCCGGTTTGTGGGTTCAACCTGCCACAAGAAGAAAACGATGGGAAAAGAGGGGGAAAAAGAGAGAGGATCGACGGTGGCGGTGAAGATGGCAAGCGATTGCGGCGGCGGCATCGCCGGGGCCCTTGAGGTGGAATTGGTGCTAGGTTAAGGTGGGGCCAGAGATGCAAGAAGCTGCGACCCCTCTCTCCGTGCACCTCGAAGGCTCGATCCAAGTAGAGCAGGGCTCGCTGTAGCGCCTCGCCATGGATCTTGAAGGCAAAATCCGACACATCCTTCCTCTTAGACTGGTCTCAATTGTTTATTAGTTATTACCCAGATTTGCTTTCTTGTTCCGTGATTTGCCTTCAACCATAACCCTAGATCAGGTTGACTAAATTAGATTGTCAAGACAGGAGATGGTTCCAAGATGCAATTGATATTAATTGTGCTTCGTTCTTGTATATATATATATATATATATATATATATATATATATATATATATATATATATATATATATATATATATATATATATATATATATATATTGTGAATCTGATTTTGGTTGTGCAACCTGTATTTTAGTATACAACAAGGGGGAATTGGCTATACTGTGAATCCAGGCATATGTGAATTCAGGTGCCAGCTGCAGCTGCAGCTACAGCGACAGCAATGAAAGCTGAAGCTATAATCTGTAAGCCCACGGAGCCACAAAACCTTAATTAGTTGAAGTAGTAATTTATACTGTGCAGGGCTAGCTTTTAGTGTATTTTATATGTTTGTTCGGCAGAAGAAAAGAGACAAAATAAATTAGGTGATTATTTTTATTAGTTTTGCTTGCCTTTGCATCTGTTACATAGTTTGGCTAACCAAATACAGCTAAAAGTCTTGAAATAATGCCTAACCTGAACTATTTTAATCTATCCCAAAGAAATTACTGAAGATGAATGATAAGGGTAAGATGTGGTCTTTTATGTGTGTCAAAGTTGCTAATGACATTCCATAACTTTTTATGAAGAGTTTCTATCAAAGGCCAGCATCGATAGCCAAAATCATATTTGTATCTCCCTTTTCCTACAGGTGGTCTATTTGTTCTTTGTCAAACCTATGTATTTAATCTATTTAGATTATGTGGCCTACTGATCTTCAAATTTTCTTTGAATTTGGGCACCCCTTTTCTTTTGGCATGAGTGTAAACTAGATAGCTAGTGTGCTGCTAAGAGATGATTATTACCATGTGTTGCTTTGCAGCTCTTGTAAAATTGGTTTCTTGTGCTTGATCATTATTCATTTTACCTAATAAGTGTGGAAAGTGAAACTAAGTTTCATGATTGATTTCACCACTTGTTTCTCCTCCCTACCCTTTGGAACATTTCACTGGTTGTTTCTCAATTCTCCTCCCAGTTTTGTTGCAGATATCACTAAATTTTAAGCATAGCATTTTCATGCATGTCAAAACTGAAGGGAGAGCTGCAGGTTTCACTGAGTTTAGGGCACCAAAGGATTCAGCATTGAAGAGATTCACATAACACTTGACAATTGTATCATCATAATTGAGGCGATGCTCGTCTAAATTGTTTAGAGTGTTGAATGTGGGACAATCAAGAAATATTCCCTGTTTTGGTCCACATCTCACAGGGTTCTGAGCAATGTGACTTTTCACTTCGTAGACCTTGTATAATTTGCAATCACCTGTACATGATGTGATGGGTTCAGCTCTCACGGTGTTTACTTGAGCATGGATTAGTCTTGGTTTCCTTGTAATTCATCAAGTTCATTTGTCTTGGGAGTTCATATTAATTTGGTTTGTGAACTTAGCAGTTCCATTTCTTTATTTTTTATTTAGTTCAGGAGTTGCAATGTTTTTATTAAATTAAACTGCCGGTGGATTCAGTATATTTTTATCACAAACTACTTGGGCAGACTGTCTTATGACACAGGCTAGTGGCTTAGCTTTGTGCGACTTAGCGCCAGCCGCCGGCCATGGCATGG
Source organism: Miscanthus floridulus (assembly GCF_019320115.1). Classification (NCBI taxonomy): domain Eukaryota; kingdom Viridiplantae; phylum Streptophyta; class Magnoliopsida; order Poales; family Poaceae; genus Miscanthus; species Miscanthus floridulus. Next base: position 86,355,035 of record NC_089590.1, read on the forward strand.
CTAACCCATGTCAAAACCACAAAACCGGTACTGACCAGCCCAAACCATCGAATAGAAAAATCAGCCACCAACCCGTGAAACCCTGACCAACCCGAACCAATTTATGGTCACGCGGCTTGGGTCCAAAACCCAGCCAAACCCGCTTAAACCAACCCATGAACAGGGCTAGCGCCGGCAGTCCATGGGAAAATTTGAGGCAATGAAGTTTCGGGTTTTGGTAAAGTTGTGTGGCATCTATGCGCATGATTGGTTGATCATGACGGTGCAAGAGGTGTTGGGGATGTCCTGCGCGACGCTCGAGCCTACGCGGTGTACGGTTCGATGGGAAGACCTTAAGAGCTTCGTGGTGGTGGCCTAGTGTGTGCACCTTGATCTAATCCGGCCCGGCCACACATTTTGTTGCAAATTAGACCATTTGGTTCAGACCTTATATTTTTTAGTATAAAACACGATCTTATACTGTTAATTAATCTCATAGCTTTTCTTGTAGGGGTCATGTCTTAAGGAGGCTGTTTGATGGCCAAGCTCTACAAGACCTTGTGACTCAGCGTGATTGGGCTAATGTTGAAAAACAGCTCAAGGCACTAGTTTCTGCTGTGGGTGTAGATGAGGATCATGTGAAGCTGCATCCGTCCCTTTTCATCATTGTGTATCAGGAGTGGATAGCTGACCATATCGAGAAGCAAGAGCACGGAGCTGCATTGAAGATATTCATCGATAAAGTCGCTATCCTCTATCAGATGAAGGGTGAATTTGTGAATGAAAGGGATCTGAAATTACAAATCAACAGCTTGTACAAAATCGCCAAGTAAGTTAATCATCGATAAAAAAAACATTTTAAATAATTTTATTTAGTTACATTTTGATGATCGCATCTTTAATTGTAGTCTCAACGCTACAGCCAAGGCTACTCCAGCTGAGGCCATCCAGGACAAACTGAGTGACTATGTGTACCTGTACTTTGCTGATCTCCCTGGGTATGTTACCTCTGAATAAGATCTCTCTTGCACAGCTTCTTGTTAGATACTGGTAAACCCAATTAAATACAAGGAAATTCCTTTGTTGGACATTGCATGGTGTCTTGGACAATCTGAATTGCTGTATTCTCACAATGGATAGGCACCACAGAACATTTGTTCAGATTTGTATGCAAACCAGAGGCTGCACCAAACGGTGCAAAATTTCCCAAGCAAGAGCCAATTGAGTTTTAATATGCCCCACTTCCTTTTGGCTCCATGATTGTAAATCTCTTGTTAGCCTTTTCAGTTTCAGTGAAATTCTCTCGAAAGGACATGTCGTGGAAACTGGTTTGGTCCAAGAATCAGCCACCACATCATGGAATCAGGAAGTTTATTGGTCCAAAAACTCTCAAAAATGGAACCTCTTCTTTGCTTGCACCCCATCATTGAGCCTCAACACCAAGGGACAGTGATCAGAAATCTGTGTTGCCTGACTTTGTAGGATGCAGTTAGGCTGAATCATAGAATTAGTAAAACAATAATTTTTATGTTGGCATATTGAACAACCTTACGCATTGATATGATTTATGATTTATCACTATTGTAGGCCTGACAAACAAGCTGACCGTCGTCACAGTCACCTATGGCGGTTTGCTAAAACGATAGAGAAGCCACCTGGTCAGAAGGATCCCAGCTTTAGGTGTCTCGCTTGTGGAGCCCCTTTCAGGAACTGCACAATTTCTAAGATGAGAGATCACTTAGACACTAGAACCAGCGGAAGAACTTGCCCAAAGCTAACGAGAAATATGCAGCTCCGTTTCAAAGAAGGTGAAATCCAAAAGGGAAAGACAGGCCCAAAGCGTCATGGTGAGGGTGGTACATGTTTTTTCACTGATATTATTACTAGCTTGTTAAAAATCGAATCAGTTATCATTTTTTACACGTGTCTAGGTCCTGATGAGAGATCTACCCAATCAAGACATGCGAAGGTCGGGAAAACTGGTAAACAAAACATTGCAATACAAGACAACCCGCCAGCGGCTGAGGAAGGACCTGAAAATTTCCTCGTGGCTAAACTGGTAATATAAGTACATCCTCTCCCTCACACACCATAAATTAATTTCTTTTTAAGAAACAATATAAATTAATTTTGATCAAAGGTGTGCCAAACATTTATGACATCAAATTAATATTACTATTACGTCCACCATGTAATATATTACTGAAGTTTGTATTTGATGGCTACAGCCGACAGAAATTACCTATTTTGCATGCTCACCTTATATATTTTCTAATAGATACGCATATAGATGTTTCAAAATCCCATTTCGGTTGTGATTAACTTATCCTCCATGTGTCTTCAATAGGCATGGGTTGACACCTTAGCTTAAATTTGTAGCCTGTCTTGTGACGTCATGAGTCTTGATTTTGACTTCCATTTTTTCGTGTATATTCTGGTGCTGGTCTTTGAACTTGTCATTCAACGTCACAAATCTAGATTTTGTGGAGGCTTCAATTTTACATTTCTGCAGAGGAATAAAACCAGCTGCAAGTTTTATCTATGGCAAGGATTTTATACCTATGCAATTTTGCAAGTTTTATATATGGCTGCATGGAAGTTTTCAATTATCAATAGTAATATAAGATAGGTGTTGATACTCGATACAATCCTCTTTAAAATTAGTTGATCAAATTTCATTTTATTACAATTCTAGAAGTTGATTTATTTTGAGATTATTAAATATATAACATGACCGTTTTTTTCATGTTTCCTTATGTATTGCCATTGGCAATTATTTACATAGCTGGAAATTCATAATTACAGGTTGAGGCCATTCATGCCAGTGCCGTGAGCCTGCATATCGTGTCTGCGGGTAAACCCTTGGAACCAAAAGTCGAGGAAAAGTTGAGGGCTGCTAGAGACCTCCTGGGTGAGGTACTTGTCAGCGACTCCGCTGGTGCTCCGCCTGACGCTTAACCGGTATCTGGGCCATTGCCGGCTGGGCTACAGGAGAGCTCACGTTCCAGGAGGCCCAAGAAGCAGAACCCGCCCAGCTTCTTGCTGAAGGGGCTATGATGAATCTTGTAACAAACTTATTCTCTACTAAGAACTCGTCCGTCCTCTGCCTACTGCTTGCTCTTCCTGCCTGATTCCAATTCTTCCGCTTCCCAATCCTCTGCTGCTAACAGTACTTTCGCAGAAGTCGAAGCATGGTTGAGTGCTAGACATCTCTCTCCCTCTTATGCAAAAAAGTGAAAAACGGCTACTCTTTGCAAGCTCGCACGACAGAAAAGAACTCTGCATTTTCAGCGTGACTGCCAGTTTAGATTTGGATGTAATATCAGTCACTGATGATCTACGCTACTGAAATTCATGTAAAGGAGCGACCAAGGAGGTTTATTATGATCGCATCTGTTTTGTATTAAAAGGTTGACATACGAGTTCGTATTTTCCGTTTTGAGATTCAACGTTTGGCCCTACATCTGTTACTTGGAATGGGCTCTGAAATCTTTTTCCTTGAATGATCTAAATTACTGAAGGCAGCTTTGCCTCTTGTCCCACGAAAGAGCTGCTATCTTGTACGGAGCAAGTTGTAACTAGATGCAAGTAGTTTTATCCATAAAACAGTGTTGACACAAAGTTTGGTCAAACATCAAGGTACTGCCTCATGCGGATGGCAATCAGATCAACTCACTGCAAATATGCAGAACCGGACTAGCCGGAATTCTCGGGTTCCGCCCGAGGGCAACTATCATGCGTATTTACGTTATTATTAAGGTGGATTAGAGGGAAAAAAAACTAATTTCTACCCTCATGAATTGAGGTGAATACAAGTGCATGTAAACAAGCCTTTAGTGGCTTCGTGGTGAAGGACTGCTAGATTATGAGATATACAGTATACTATTAGTGTTATAAGCATGGCAAGTTGGTGAGACGATTATAACTTTCATTTCATGGGACGAGCCGTAGCTCGGTCGGTCGGTTCTCCAGGTCGTGCCTTCGAGCGCTGCTCGGCGCATGATTTTCACCGGGGTTTTCCCCCCTATTTCTCCAGGCTCAGACGTGTTTGCACCACAATGGTCAGGGTGACGTGACCGTCACGTGCGAAGCCTTGGATGACTTCGGATACCTCTCAGCCACGTGCAGCCTCTTCGTATAGCTATAGGTCTAGCTTGCGTACTAGGGTGTGTGTGAGTCTGTGCGTGTGGTGGTGTGTGAGTTGGTGCGTGAGTTCAGATACTACAGCTTGTACTTGAAGAGTTGAGGCAACAACAAAAAAAACTTTCATTTCATATAAACAAACAAGATTCTGCAGCTTATTATGTCCGGTCTACCACAAAGACTAGTCAGGTCGTTGTCTCTGAGTTTCTTCTCAGCTTGCACCAAAAACAGAGTTTTCACGACTAAATAATAGCAACTCAAACCAAAACAAGAACCACACAGCCTAGTCAGGTCGCTGTCTCTGAGTTTCTTCTCAGCTTGCACTAAAAATAGAGTTTTCACGACAAAATAATAGCAACACCTCAAACCAAAACAAGAACCACACGTAGCCTAGTCAGGTCGTTGTCTTTGAGTTTCTTCTCAGCTTGCACTAAAAAGACAGAGTTTTCACGACAAAATAATAGCCACACCCCAAACAAAAACAAGAACCATTACAACCTCCCAAACACAATAATCTCCTGTCTCGCAGCGTCACTAACTGGGCAATGAACTTCACTTCGCTCAGAAGTATCAATTAGCAAGCAAAGCTGCCAGCCACTCATGAACTCAGGATTTCAGTTGGTGAGCTGCACTGACCATTGTGTGCACTCAAGCTGCAAAGAAATAATCAAAATCAGTACATCTTACAGTATTCCCGTGTTAAAAAAATGAAAAGGACCAGCACTACTGTTATTATACACAGCTGCTACATGCTGTGAGATACTACAATTAAAACTAGCAGTAATCCAGTAATAGACTGCAATTCCAAAATACCTGGCACTGTGGATTTTCAGGGGCAACACATAGAGACGGCTAAATGGCTTCTTTCAAATCAAGTAATTCCTAGCATTCTTACAATAAAGTAGGGCACCAAAACTTATCCAAAGAGAAGTCTTCAATGAAGAGGATATGATGGTTAATGCTAACCTACAACGGTACAATCCATCAGGGATGCCAATCACACAGTACTGCAGTCCAACAAAAGAAACAGTGCAACTAGTGGTTCATTCTTGAGGATAGTGAAAAGTAATGTAACCTTTTCATGTCGCTTCCCACATCTACTCTCCCATCTTCCAGTGAACAGTAAGCTTCCAAGTCTGAATGCTGAGTTACAGTCAGGAAAAATAAAACTGTTAGTTTATATCACTACCAAACTAGGTAAAATTGGTGCACACCAGACACCACAACATGAAGTTAAAATCTGAAAATGGCCTTTCTGGTATAGAAATGCCTTTTATTTGCTAAACTAATCCTCTTGAGCATGTTTTTTTTATTTGACCCGGGAAAACAGCAAGGGAGAACCCCCACTGTAAATTTTTGTATTATATATATATTTAAAGAAAGAGAGCTGTACAAGAAGATAAAAATTGTACAAACAACACAACAGGGTCCAGCTAGCCTGAGGAGGGCACTGGAGCTAAGCAAGAGAGTCTACAAGGATTAAGAAGAAGGGTTTCTTTGCAGCACACAGTCTATGAGCTTGGAGTCTTGCTTCTTCTCTGACATTGAGCTTCCATGAGGCAAAGGATGGGCGACCTCTATCAAAGATGAAGTTGTTTCTTTGCTTACAAATATTCCATGTAGGCATGCAGCGATGATAAAAAAATCTCCATGAAGAAGGGATTCGAGAAGTTTTGCTTTGCTTGTATCATCTTCTGGAAGAAGCCAACCGAAGAATGCCACTGAATACCCAGGTGTTCCCAGCAAGCTTTACTAAAGGGGGCAGCTAAAGAAAAAGGTGGAAGGTAGTTTCCTCCATATTGCCATTACAGAGAACACAATTGTAGTTGTTTCCTTCAATCTTGTAATTTTTTTTTCTTTTTAGAATCTTCCTTGTATTCAGCCTATGCATGAGAAGAAGCCAAGAGAAAACTCTTAGCTTGTTTGAGCATTTAGAATTCCAAATCCATGTAAAAGGAGCTGGTGGCTGAACATTCTTGTATGGAAGGTTGTAGAACTTGAAGGTGGCATAGATATTATTTCCCCAAATGAAGCTCCAAGTGTCTTTTGTACCCTGCTGCACCTGAATTGATTGAATAAAGGATTGGAGATTTTGAAACTCTTGAAAAGCTTGTTCTGAAAGAGGCAGGTGAAATTGTACTTCCATGTTGTTGTTATGTATATAATCTAGGGTACTTGATCTGCAAGATATTACCATTCCATAGGTCAGACCAGAACAACACAGTAGACCCATCACCAAATAGAGCAATTAACTATGCCCCTAAAGAAATCACAGAGCTTTAGTATATCCCTCCAACAAAAGGATCCCCAATCAGTAGCCACATGAGGGATTTCGCCATTGGAGTAGTAAGAGTGCTAGATCAGTTTGACCCAAGGAATTTCCTTTCTGTTGTAAAACTTATCAAGATGCTTAAGGAGGAGGGCAGTGTTCTGGCTTCTGAGATTAATGATACCAAGTCCACCTTTTTCCTTTGGTTTGCAACACTTATTTCCAGGCAACCAACGGTTTCATCTTTGCATTACTGTCAGACCCTCTTCATTGGCTCTGTCAATAAATTCTAGGACAGTTGAAGGCACTCTAAGGTACACATGGCATATGTTGGGAGGAAAGAAAGAACTGAGTTGAAGTCTTCCAGCATGAGTCAAAGAATAGGAAGTTGCAGTGAGTCTCTCTCAGTTTTGTTCATGATGAACCCAAAATGTTCCACTCTAGCTTTGGTGGTGCCCAAGGGCAAGCCGAGATAGGTGAAAGGAAGAGATTCAAGCTTGCAACCAAAGACTCCAGCAAGTTGAACTGCCTTGTCTGGAGTAATGTTCAGAGCTACCAGACAGGATTTTAACTCTCAGGCCTGTTGATTGAGCAAAGGATTCAAGTAAACCTTTCAGGGTGAAGAGCTCCATCTGAGATGCTTTCATGATCAGAATTGTGTCGTCAATTTATTGATGATGCACTAAAGCAAATCTGCTGCCAGCACGAATAGGAGAGGAGAGAGTGGGTCACCCTGTTTCCCTGGCACACCATAGAGGAGAATGGCCAATCCTGAAGCAAGAATTCTTTGAGACCAGTCACACCACTTATAGCAATTTCTTTCTTGGAGTGTAGACATTGGTAAATGTATTCATATGCCCAAGCGAGACAGTCTTGAATGGTTCTCGATTTGATGAAACCATATTGGTTGACATGTATGAGAGAGATGATCTTTGTTCGGAGCCTGTCGGCCATCTGTTGTGGACTCCTTCGTTGGCCGCCAGTATAGGCACCGGCCTGGGCGTCCACGTGAGTCCAACCGTGGCTAAGGCCTGGTTTGTTAGGAAAGTAAGGGTCAGGGAGAGATTTTAGGAGATTTGGTTCAGTTGTTAGGGGATATGTCTCTATTCTATAAAGGGGCATTTAGATTATAATCAAGACTTATGGAAGAAGGAATAAACTCTCACTGTACCGGGGTGGGAGTTTCCCTTCGACGGTGGCGTCGAGCGCTTTAGCCGCGACCACCGGAGAAGAACCCACCGCCGACGTTCCTCGCTATCCTCTGCGTTCCAACTCCCAGTCCAGTCTCCTTCTCCACTCTCCCCTACGTTCACCACATCGCCGGTGTCGTATCACCATCAGTTTTTTTTATTAACTTGAGAGCAAGTTTAGCAAGAAAATGGGCCTGAAGTCATTGACACCCACTGGATTGTTGACTTTTGGAATCAAGGTGATGAAGAACTGTTTATGGCCTGCAGATCCAGTGTGCTATTGAAGAAGTCGAAGCAAAGTGTGTAAAAATCCTCTTCAATTATATCCCAGCAGCTCTAGAGGAAATATCCATTAAATCCATGTGGCCCAGCCGCCTTATCAGCAGGCATTTGCTTGATTACTAAATCCATCTCAGTGGTGCTGAAGGGTCTTGACAAAAATTCTAGTACTTCTCTAGAATCAACCAGTTGATTTAGGTCATAGTACATTGTGGGGCTGGAAGAACATCTCATTCTTTGTTTGTATTCCTCAAGGAGCAAGGCAGCTTTTCCACTGTAATCAGTCACTGTCCTGCCATCTTCAGTTTCAAGGGAAGTGATAGTATTTAACCTATACCTTTCAGTGGCAGCAGCATGAAAACAGCTAGTGCTCTCATCACCAAATTTGGTCCATCTGATAGTGTATCTTTTTTCTTCCAGTGTTCCTTCTTGTATCTAAGTAATCTGGTGATGTGATCTCTTAAGGTTCTTTTGAAGTTGAACTCCTGAATAAACAGAGTTCGTTGCTCCTCTAAAGCATCGAGGATTCCAAAAAAGTGTTGCAGTTCTTTATCCAGTTTTTAAGATTTGATAGTCCTTTGCTCCATTTTTTTCAGAGCTGCTCTCAAAAGTTTGATTTAGCTGTGATTCTCGATGCACTGTTGTGGGAGCTAACATTTGTGCTCCAAACAGATTGGACAAGGTCAAAGAAACCAGGATGTTCTACCCAAAAATTCTCAAATCTGAAAATTTGGGCTTTAGGAATTGAAGTTCCAATCTGAATTTTGCAAGGAATATGATCGGAGGTTAGCCTGCCCATTGGGAGAAGAAGAGTGTTGGGAAAAAGACTAATCCAATTAGAAGATGTGAAGACCTAATCAATTTGTTCTAGGAGAGGATCACTTTGCATGTTACTCCATGTGAAACCTCTTCCTTTAAGGGGAATTTCCAGCAAGCCCAGATTACTAATGATCTTATTGAAAATCATGATGTCATGCATATTACCTCCATCTTTATTTCTATCTGTGACAGATCTATAGAAGTTAAAGTCCCCTGCAAACATCCATATGTCCTCTGCCTCAATATGCAGATTGTTGAGCCAATTAACAAAACCATCCCTGTCTGGACCATTGCAAGGGCCATATATGGTAGAGAGAATCCAGACTTGACTGTTATGAGTTGAAGTGAACTTCACTGTGACGGCAAACTTATTAGTTTGAACCACTTCACCTGAGAAAACAAAGCCATTCCAACCCATAAGAGTACCTCCCGAAGCCCCATCAGATGGAGAGAAAGCAAATTTATTAAATCACTTAGCAAAATTCTTAATGTAGGAGTGATCAAAAGTTTGCCTTTTTGTCTCTTGAATACAAAAGATTGCATAATCACTTTCCTCATTTTTTTTACTGCATTACACTTAAGCATAAGAATTTATGCCCCTAATGTTCCAATTCAGGATGTTCCAGCTTCTGTTAGATGTACTGTTGTTACTGTTATTGTTGTCATTCCTATCATTGTCATCCATGGGAGCAATCATGATTCCACAACTTGACAGCCAGCAGAGAAAAAGAGAAACACCAGATAAACCTGAACCCAAGAAAAATCACAGCCAAAGAAAGGGCCCAAACAGCCTTAACATAAGAGATTAATCTTTGTCCAACCAAACATCAAAGAACCCTTCCCAGAAAAGTGCGAAGGCCATAAGTTTTTCAAAAGGTAGTCTGGCAGGGGTCAAAACCAATCCCCATAATACAGCAGTTCCACGCAGGGCATACCCTGCTAAAATAAAAGGCTAAAAGTGCAACGAATCATTGGAAACTAATTGGAGCTCCATTGAACTACTACTGCTCGAGCTTGCTTCATCTGGTCTTGAAGCAAGAAGTAGTTCGGCTGTCACCTCTGAAGGAACGATGCAGCACTTCGCAGTTGCGATTCTCTGAATTTCAGTAATGGGAATTTTAGGGAATTTAGCGTCAGGGGTTTTGAATTTATCAATAGCAGAGAGATCAGGAAACTCAATTGCTTGTGAAGGTGAAGGTGAAAGAATTTTACCCAACAGATCAGTCTGCAATGTGATTTTTCTAGCCCTTGACTTGTTTTTGTTTTTTTGAGGCTGAAATCGCTTCAGGCTTATGGCCATCTAGAGCTTCGGCCAGTCTTGGGCTTCTTCTCAGAGTAGCAGTGGAAATTGGAGTATTAGGCTTCCTCTTCCTCCTCTTGAGCATGTCATAAAGTAAAAGTTGTTTAGTTTACACTACTCTACACACAGTATAAAGAATGTTTAGAAGAAACACTGCGATTAATACTGCACCCTTTATCCATAACTTGACATATACATAGCATTAAAATAATGTTTCCTATCTGGATCAAATCCAGATTCTGCCATAGTATATTGAGATGAAATTATATAATGGCACTATAGTTTGGTATACACACATGCAGTTAAATTGGAGTACACTAAAATATCACAGGGCTCCATCATCAGATTGTTCTATGAAGAGTGCACCACTATTTTAGTAAAACCTATTATGTGGGAATAGTACTGAAAAGAATCAACTAAAAACAGCATTGTTATCTACTTGACCAGGAAAACATTACAGTGATACATACAAGAAAAAAAAGACCATTTCACAAAACTTACTTGAACATGCTCCCCAATTATCTGTATCTTTCTTGTATCAACTTCTTGGTGCTCAGTTGCTCGTGGCCTTATCAGATTGTTTCTTGGAACAGCAGCCTCAGTTACCATTGGATCCTTCGCGCCTGCATAGAAGTATTATTAAGTGTAACTAAAGCTCGACTCTGTAGTAAGAATCGTACAGGGAAAAGGGCGCTCAACTCTATTGCATATATATGACCTCCTGATGAACTTCCAGAGACTAAAGGTGACAAATGTCATTCCTACGTGAAATCAAGAGGTGTAGACACTGACATGTGCTGCTTCCCAGTAACACAAAAGTCTTGAGAAAGTTTTTACGGCATTCAGGTGACCAAGGAACTAAATCTCACATTTGCAGAACACAAGATTCATGCAGTAGCTAGATGCATACCAAATCTGAATCACAATGCAAACAAAGGGACCACTCTAGAAGAAGCGGGAGTGGAAAAGTAACAACAATCACAAATAAAGATAAGGAGAGAGGGGATTAGCTGCTTGTTCGAGTCAGTAAAACAACCTTCCCAAACGAAAGGATCAATTCCTGCAAGAAGCTCAAAGTGCCCCTTTCAACAATGCATAATGATACAGGGCCCAAGGAAAAGGCCAAGCCTGATCCCCCTTTTGCAATACAAGCATGTGCATATAATAAAGATGGACTACTAAAACTGAAATGTGGTGGTCGGTATCACTAGATCAAATATTGACAAGAAACACATAATTAAACCCTAACCATAAGCAATTTAAGCAGTCAAAGTGCAGATAAAGGCCGGTCCTGGTATAAAAGAGCCAAAAAAAAAATGTTACAGCAACATCAGTGAGCAGAAGTTGATGCAAAAATGTGAGAAAAGATATATTAGCAAAGAGGTAAACTTGAGAAAGATGTAATCTACTATACATACAAAATATCCTATGTGAAAACAAGGACTGAAGGTGGATGATAAGGGACATGTCAAAAACCACTTGAGGTAATTTTAAGCAAAAGTAGACCAAAAGGTTTCAACAAAATTTGTGGAGTTTTAAATAGCCCAGACAGCAAGTCGAAATAGTAAAGCTGACTAAACTAATGCAAAAATGGAGGTTTAAATGTAAACCAACCTTCAGTGGAAGAACTCTCAACGGGATGTCTGTCATTGATCACCAGGCATTTTCCAGCTTGCAAACATTCATCTGAAGAAACCACACGAGCTCATTAGTGCTATGCATACAAAATGATTTGGAGCTGCCATAAAACCTTGGCATGAGAATTTGAACTGTGATAGCATGCATGGGTCATATACTAACAGCATCTTTAGCACAACGATCCATTGTTGCACAGACAAGAAAGTTAAAAACATGCAGAAGAGTTCTACCTATAAGCTCTGCCATCCGGATCATTGTAAATGGCTCAAGTGGTAAACCTGTCATGTAAAACATTTTTATTAGGTAGAATGCATCAGTACAATAAGAAGTGCAAACTGCCAACTAGTAATTAGTTTTCCTCCTGAACAATAAAGGGGGTAGAATTTTGTAGGTAACAGACCTGGTTGGCTTGTCTCCTTGGGAACAAAATACCGGGCAAGAACATCTGCTGGAATCCGGCCTAACTTCTTGTGAAACCTGCTGTGACCCCTTGAACTGTCAAGAATACACAACACGTCACTGACACTAGCTGATACCAGGATTCGAAGTAAAGTGAAATTGAGTTGGAATAAAATGGCATGCCTCGCCCTGACAGGAAGCACGTTTGCTGGCTTGGCAATGGCAGGGCAGGGTGGCAGTCGGCGCATCTCATCAAACTCTGGCAACTGAGTAAACAAATTCCCAATGATCTCCGCTGCCTTCAGCCTCACGAGTGCCCAGTTAATGGAACCCCTGACGTTAACGTTGCCAAATAATGTTAGGCTTCATCATGCATGCAGTGTTATGGACTAGGCAGGGCAAACAGAATGTAAACGAGTATAGACAGCTTAAAGATGGAGATGGAGAGGCAGACCAGGCTTCCTTGGAGCACACAGACAGGATGATATCAGCGACCTCGACACTGCCGGGCCTGACGCGACCTTGACAATCGAGCTCGTGGCGGGCATACGGATTGTATAGAGGGAAGGTGGAGGGGTCAGTCGGTTTGTATCTAGCGATGCTGCGGAGCAAGTTGATGAAGATGGCAAGGAAGTTGCCACCGTCGCTCAGATCGACAGCCGGGACGAAGCGGAGCAAGTATCTGATGGCGTCGGACCACAAGCCCCGCCGCACCATATGCTGGAGATGGTCCACGCGGAAGTACACAGTTGTCTCCTTGGACAGCCTGCATAAAAGTCCGCGCATCAAATTCAACCAACGAAACCTCGATCAAAAGGAAGGAAGAGGAAGGTTTCAGGAAATTTTTGGGGATCTCAGTCGATTGACTACGAATGCCTCCTCTAAAAGAAACGGAACAAAAACCTAAGGAGGGGGGGGGGAGGGACCAAGGAGGAAACATAGTAACTACGAAATCGTATCATCCGAGCGAGAAGTAACAAGACAACATTTGATTGTGTGGAAACGAAATCATTCATCTCAATAAAGGGACAGGAGAGATGCATAGGGTTCGTACGCTTCGAACGCTTCGTCGTAGCTGTAACGCCAGAGGAAGATGAGGAGCCGACGGAGACGAAAGCGGCTCACGCACTGGTAGTCCAGGGAACGAATCAGACGACGCTTGCGCTCGCCGGATGCGGAGGCGGAGCCGGAGCGCATCATTGATGATGCCGAGAAACGGCTGCGGCGGGATTGGGAATTCTTGCAGCGGCAGATTGGGTGGAAGGACGCTTGCTGTTTGATGAGGATTGAGGAGGAGTACCAGTAGAAAGGAGTATTATAGATCGATCGGATTGGAAGGGGAAAAGCCAAAGAGACCAGGAAGTCAAGTTTGATATCTCTGATACGTGGGTCCAATATTCGTGGGCCACGGGGTGTCATCGAGGTGAACAACTGCATACCACGTGTATGGCTGCATGCGCACCGCAACCGCCTAGGCGCCTACTGGTTGCCTCCTCTTTCCTCCTCCGATCCTTTTTCCCCCACTGTGATCCTCCTTGTTCCTCCAAAACTTTCAAAAAAAAAATGTCCACGTCGTCTCGAAAAATTTCAATACTTAATCCTTAATTCTTAAGCCTCTTGACACTCTTTTAATAAGCCTTTCAATATTTGATCCTAGACACACGAATTATTTTGATACGTGGATTTTCTCTCCTTTTCTTTTTGAGGGTTTTACTGTGTGCTATACCTACAGGCCACTGAAAAGTTCGAACGCTCTCAGATGCTACTGGCCGGAACTCTTTTGCTCTCCACGTCATTCCGTGTACTTTTGCCTTTAACTGCGGTGGAAAAAGTCTAAAATGCCCTCGGGTCTGAACGTCATGCAAAAGTTATATAAATAAGATACGAATAAGCGCGTGTTTAGTTCCTACCCTAAAATCCCAAAAAGTGCTACAGTACCTTCCTACCCCAAAATCCCAAAAAGTGCTACAGTACCCATCACATCGAATCTTGCGATACGTGCATGGAGCATTAAATGTAGACGAAAAAAAACTAATTGCACAGTTTTGTTGAAAATTGCGAGACGAACGTTTTGAGCCTAATTAGTCCATGATTGAACACTATTTGTCAAATAAAAACGAAAGTGCTACAGTAGCCCAAATTCCAACTTTGGGCCAACTAAACACGCGCTAAATCTCTTGACTAAAAAAAAGTATCCTTTCTCCATACATAATATTGTATGAGTCAAATGCGGTAAAGTACTTTTGATATCAATACATAATAGATTAATATTATTAAATATAAGTAACGCCACCTCATCCCAATGAGTTGGTTTTTAAAAGGCCACCGGAGATGGCCTAATATATAAGCGGCACACCGCAATGCCGCCCTAATAACACCAGGTCACCAAGGTCAAATACCATACGGAGTCTTATACTTATTACTAGGCTCTCAACCATGGACTATGCAATGACCAGAGCAACCATCTTATGATGGATCAGCAAGCACATCATCCATCCCTCAACAAAGATCAGCATGATTAGTCCTAATAAAAAATTGAGCGTAGGGAGCGCCACCTCTATCACATATGTGAACCCCCTCAACTGAGACCTGATGGTGGTACGCTTAGCTCGCTCATTGGCGACATTAGAAGCTTGACCCATAACGAAAAAAAGGTGCTCATTCAGCAATATAGCTACAAAATGCAACCAAAATAAGTGTGGTAACACATCATCAAATGGGCACTCCTCGTCCCTCCCATTGATTCATAAAACAAATAAGGGGGAAAACTTGCTCGATGAATCGAGATCATGCATTCATGCCTTGTTCACGTTTACACATTGTCAGTTGTCTCCATGCAAAAGATCGTCCCGACTTATAATAAGGCTCTGCACGGTTATACACTTATTCATAATCTCCGAACAATGCAAGTACTCAATTTATTTATGGATCGAATCATAGTTACACTCATAGGTCAAAGGAGGGTCATGACAGACCCATATCCCACCGTTGAACGGAATAAACCCGGAACCATCTATCATATTGTCTAGCCTGCATCTTGGGTCGAAATTTAGAGCCACCTTTCTGAAGTTGTGTGGCATGTTCGAGCACTCGTACGTTGCATGAACCAGCGTTCGCAGTCAGTTCCTGCTAGCCCCGTGAAGTCTACTTCCTGGATATTAGCCAAGTACATCTGGTGGAATTTCCAGTGGTCCGGGTGATTGCACAAGGAGTTTCCATCGCGACGGGCCTGGGTTAGAACGAGGGATATATGCAGCCTGTTCGGTTGACTGATTCATATCGTTGCTGGTTCGTAAAGAAGTACTGCTGGCTGGTTTGTGTGAGAGAAAAATACTATTCTGGCTGGAAATTTACGATCGTTTACAACAAGCCACAGTCAAACGAACGGGCTGATGTATGAGCAGGTTCATGCTCGTGTGTTGCTACGGGACAACTAAACTTTTGTACTAAAAACACACAGATCGCATGATAAGATAACAATACTATAAATTAAATATCGACGTTAAAGTAACATTTTACAGTATTATTATTTTATCATACGATCGGTGTGTTTTTAGTAAAAAATTTGATTTTTCTGTAGCAACGCACGGAGACATGACATGCGGTGATGAGGGGAGTGGGGACGTGCCTGCCTGCCACCGCTTGCCTTTGTGGGCTGTGTCGGGTACAGGAAAAAAAATCTTTTTTTTACGGTTGCATGCAGCATGCAGGGCATCATAACTCCCTCTCATGCAGCCTTCTTTTACGGACGAGAGCCAGGCGCCGAGATTCGATGGATCAGCTTTTTACCCGTGCTATATCAATACAAATCAAATAACCAACTAATATCTTTTTAGTAATCAAGCATAAATTGAAAAAAATATTTATAATTCATGCAATAAACAATTCACAGCAACAAATATCAGCAATCCGACGGAGTACCAATGAAACCGGAGATCAGATCAGATCAACAAGCTACCAAGTGTGGAAGTAGAACACAAAAAGCAAGGAGGAGTGGGTACCCTGATCCCTGCTGCCCATCGGCACGATGACCACCTTGTTGCAGCAGAGGCCAAGTCAGGCTGTGATCTTGTATGAAGAAACTAAAAAATAAATAAAACTGATGAAATATTCTTCGGATTTGCATATAATCTCAGGAAGCTTGAGAATTGCCCAAGGAGGCAATTTGCAAGCTTCTGAAGAACAGGGCAGAAATTGTCCTCATTAGCTGAAACCTTCTGGGCAAGATTGACAACATCAATGGCACAAGAGGCCCACAAATCTACACCTGCATTGAAGAAAGCTCTTGTATTGGTGGAGAAAAGCAATGACATACAGTCAAACACTTGTTTGAAGAGCTCAATAGATTCATTGTCAGTACGTGATGTGTTGCTATCAACTCTGCCCAAACCATGATTTGCAACTCGACTAAGTGATTTAATTAAGTTTCCGTTAAATGACACCAGACGCAATAGCTGAATGCTGTGCACACTGTGGTTAGAAACTCGTCCGCTAGCTCAATTCCTGCACAAATAAACGGGCTAGGAGCAAGTTCAATTCAAATCCAGGCCATGCTTATCATTTTTAATTTCACTGTAGTTGTATCCATGCTAAAGAAAGTTTCTTGGCCATGATATATTCAGTATTACAATACTTGTAGTCAAATGAAAAAGAGGGCTGGTAACATCTTTTGTACTACGTACCATCATCCACCCATCATCAGACACAGGTCGAGGAAACAGTGACTTCCAAGTCACGACATTCTGAATGAGCATTTCATCAAACAACCTAGGGGCGTCCATCAAGCAGCTGCAGGCCTGCAGTAGGCATGGAGTTGGCTAGGCGTCGCCCCACGCCCCACCTCTGCCGTCGTTGCCCGAAGCCGCGCTGGTCCTCCGTCACCGTGGCCTTGGGCGCCTAGTCACGGAGTCGAGCTTGCGGTGTGCCACCAGCGTTGGTGCAGCGCGTAGTCATGTGTAGCGCAAGAGGAGGAGGGAGGCGATGGAGCACAGGCTTGAATGCAGGATATGGCTCGGAAGAGGCGAAGAGCGGCACACACACCACGCACGCACGTACCTGGATGGACAGCGCGTCCATGTAGGCCCAGAGCGCGACGACGGGTGGGCGGCCGGTGCCGAGCGTGGCGACGACGCCGGTGCGCGCGACCAGGTGGCGGAACCCGACGCCTAGGGCGTCCAGCTCGTCGCGGGCGAGGCGCGCGTAGGAGGAGAGCTTCACGTCAAATAGAATAGAAATTAGCTAGGATACATACTCACCATGTGAATGCAGTGTACGCGGAGGTATTTGAGATAGCTACATTATTTTAGGATCTCTGCTAGTCCAACTCCAAATGAATGCAACTCCCATAAATAAACATGAACAGTCAAAGATATTAAGTGAGGAAGATGAGGTATCCGCCCACTAATTATGTCACCAACCTCATCTTCTTCCTAATAAAAAAAGAAAAAAAAGAAAATGCAAGTAAATAAGCATCCCAAAGACATCATTGATATTTGTTTTAACCAAACAAGGTAAAAGAAGACAATGTGAAACATAGGTCATTACAACACACTAAGAGCTAGTTTAGAAACTCAAATCCCTTTGGGATCCTGGACTTTTCATAGGGTGAGCAATCCATGGGGTTGATATTTAAATAAGCCATCTATTCCTCATGGAGGATTTCTCATTCCTGGGTGTGCCTCCCCTTGCTTCTAAATTAGGCCTAAGGTATTCCCTTTTTGTTCATTCGGTTTTGAAAAGAAAAAAAAAGATTTTCCTTTCATCGGACATGATCCACATATGGATGTTTAATTTAATAATTCTTATGATTTGTGGCAAATGACACATGTATAAAAAATAATAATACGACTGGACGAATTCATAGAAATATAATATAGCCGTTTTCACGAGCGTCACTCAGTTAACTAATATGAACCATCCCTAACTAGTGAGTGTAATATATATATATATATATATATATATATATATATATATATATATATATATATATATATATATATATATATATATATATATATATATATATGTGTGTGTGTGTGTGTGTGTGTGTGTGTGTGTGTGTGTGTGGGTGTGGGCGCGCGCACGTTGCAACGGGTCACAGTTTTTTAAACTAAATTGAGTAATGAGAACGGACGCGTGAGCTCAGAGGACTTCGTATTGGACGTAGACACATGGATCCTTTGTTCGTATCGGGACTGTGTAGGACACGGACACGTGTGGTCCGAGTAGATGATGATTCGTATCGAGCACATGAGCAGGGATTAAGATTTGGTATCACCGAGTAGATGACGACGTTAGAGTCTTTTTTTAGTTGTAGAGATATATATAAGTTTGAAAGGACGGACCGATAGAGACATCTATTATCACTGGCTATATAGAAAGCACAGAGAAAAACAGTCTTGACAGTATACTAGTATACTAAGAGTAGTGCAAAATTGGAAACAATGGCATAAAAATAGGTGCAAGTAGAGACAATGCAAAACGAGCGGTATCATTTATTATAGCCAGAACTAAAATAATAGATTACAATCGTAATCCTTTATTATGTGTGCAGCAATTGAAAACAGCTATAATTTATTTCTGCTAGTAGAAGCAATGAAAAAAAATCAGTGGTTTCATTTATTATTTAACTTTTTAAAACAGTCTAATTTGCTTTTGAGATTCCCCATAGCTGCAAGTTCATTTAAAAGACAAAGAAAACATGAAGCTTTAAGTTTGGTTTTTGGATGCATACCATATCTACGTGCAGAGACACATCAAGACATGTGAGTGACGTACAACACCGGAGTAGGCGAATGCTACCGTTGATGTCATCATCTTCATCTCCATGCGACTGCAACTCAACCTTGAGGCTCCTCACGTATGGCAATTCACCGTCAACGTCGATATGGCCAGGTTGATGAGGCAGAAGGTGAGCTTCTCCAGCCTAGGGGCGGGGATCCCAAGTACCCTGAGCCCTGAGGTTGGGGTAGTCCTCCTCCATACGGAAAAACTGGAGGCTAGGAGTTTTTAGTTTCAAAGTCCAAGAGTCTTCCATTGTTGGCCCTCTTGACATTGACAGTTCTAAGAGTGCGCTGGCCTCGATAAGCAGCTCATTCAGATTCGGGAGCCTAAACTTGATCAGTTGTAGCTTCTGCAGGGACGGGCAGCATGCCGATGACAGGAAGCGGGGGAGGAGGTGGCCACTGCCAGCAGCGAACTTAATGTTTTCAAGTGAGAGATCCACAAGCGAGGCGAATACTGCAGCGGCGGGGAGCTGGAGCCTTACGCCTTTCAGTTTCCAATGCATGGTCTCCAGCTTTGCTGAGCTAGCAAGTTCGCTGAGATTCATCATGGGTTTGTGCTGCCTCTCCCTGATGTTTCCTCTGCAGATCCCACGGCGGTAAGGGAACAACTGCAATTTAAGGACGAAAGATTTCACCTTGTTGTGCACCGCGTACCAAACCCACTCCTGCGCAGCGTCGGCGGACCGCAGCACCAGCCGTTTGGGTGCATGTTCGTCGACGGGAGACGTGATCGCGAACGAGATCGCCGGGTGCTCGAGGGCGGCGTCCGTCATGGCGCGCTGGGCTTTGAACTCCCGCCTGCTGCTGGAGTCGAAGGTGAGGGAGCTGGCACGCGTCCAGAGGCCGCGCCAGCGCCGCGTCCCCCGCGTCGGGCAGCAGCTCGAGGATGCGCACCAGCACGGCGTCGCCAAGGCCGCCGATCAGGTCGGTGCCCCCGGCAGACGCCGCTCGCCGTCGCTTCGACCTGCTGCGATCGTGTTTGCTGCTCCGCCGCCGCCGCCACCAGCAGCAGATGCGATCCGATTGATGCGCACGGCGTATATATGCTTCTCTCGGGAAACAACAGACCCGCGAGACGTGGAAAAAAGGCACGGGCACGAATCATACCAGGAGAGTATTATTTGAGAAGTACACTATATAACAACACAAAGCAAATAAAAACGAACATACTCACAATGGAAGCGACGGCAATGACAGCCACCATAACAAACACAACATGTTTTACCACCAAAGCACCGGCATGCAGACACTACCAAACATGCCGCAGAGAACAAGCGAAGAGCTTAGGGGGGGAGAGAGTGTGTGTTCTCAATAGCGATGCTGCCGAGGAGAGAAACAACATTCACAAATACCACCAACGCTGCGTTGAAAATAAAAAAATTTCAACCGGCACATGGGAGCGAGCTTCGTCCCGACGAACGACAGGCGAGGCTAGAGGTAGGGGCCAAGCTGGGCAGTGGTGGGTGCGGCAGCAGGTGGGACAAGCTCGACCAAAGGTCGGAGGTGGACGGGTGGGCAGATCCAAGTGTAGGATGGTTTGGAGCTTGCCAAAAGGTCAGAGGCGGCAATGAATGGACGGGGATGGAAGCCAAAGGTGTGGAAGAGGGAGAAGAAGGTGGAAGAGGTTGACATCCAAGCCCTGCTAACGGTTTTCTAATGGACTGAGAACTGTGACTATATATATACTCTATATTTTTCGTCTCTCAACCAAACAAAGAATAGGAACATCCTCGTCCCTCAACCAAACATATAGTACGGATCATCCCATCCAATAATAATAATAATGGATCCATCCCAATCCTCTTATCCGAAACCAAACACATCCTAAGAGAATTCAGTGATGCCTGAACCCATTTTATTTCTGACACGTTTGCTGAGATCACTTCGGCTAGCATTCGTGTTGACAAAAAGTTAGCCCTAAACATACTAGCTTGAATTGTAGTGAAAAAAAAACTTCAATTACGCTAGCTAATTATTGCATATCCTTTTTCCCTACTAGGAACGTAACATTTGTGCTTTTATCCATGTGTCGACGTATTGTTTTCTTAGTAAGTAAATTGAAAATGTATGTTTTTGAACCTAAAGTCCTATAACTTGCCATAATCATGAGAAAAAGAAATACCCAGACTCAAGGCCAATGGTTCAGCCAAGAAACAAAAGGGAACTGCAGTCCACTTTATATCAAATCTCATGCTTCCTGTGTTCAATTGGAACAAGTCCAAAGTCCAAACACTCAAGTTTTGAATTCGATATGTTGGACTAGCCCAAGTTAATTGTCCTCGTGAACTATAAGATAAGATTTGGGGAGACCAGGCCGAAAAGAAAACAAAACCACTAGCAGCTAGCCATCCTCACTTGATATACTGTTGTTGCAAGGGTGTAAAACATATTTTACAGGTTAAAAAACGATATTGCTAAATAAAAGGCATACGAGTTTGCAGATTATGCTCAGTCAGTGTCTGAAATACCAAAAAGATTGACACCCATGAGCTCCTCACAATCACAATGAAAAAAATCCACGTGTGCAATGATGCATATTGTCTTCTATTACTTCCAGGGCCGTGCCGTCAGATTTACAGGCCCTGTTCGAAGCTCTATGTGAGGTCTGAATCAAAGTTCCAAATATAGCCAAAATAATGTATATACTGTAGAGCAAATGTGATATATCAAGAATAGTACCTTTTGAACTAATCTTTACTTGAATAACATCATTCTCTTAGTGTTCTTTGAAATAAAATCTTCAATAATATGCTCATAGTTAATCTTCTCGAGCAATCCACTCTCAAGTGCTATTGTAGCCAAACTATTAAGTCTTTCTTGTGTCATTGTAGAACGCAAGTATGACTTTAATAGCTTCAACTTAGAAAAGCTCCGCTCCGCTGAAGCAACAGTCACAGGAATGGTCAATAAAATTCTATATGCAATAGCTGCATTGGGAAAACAATCATGCCGCTTTAGAAACTTAAGGATTTCAAGTGGACCCATATTTTCTCTTGGAATGAAATCCCGAAGAAATCTCAACTCTGTATATAGTTCATTAGCATCAATATCAGATTTCCCATCTCTTTTAAGGACTGCTTCAAGATTGTCACAAGAAGATTTCAAGTTGTTACTATCCAATAACTGCAATGAGTCGGAAGTAAATAAGAAACCAAAATTCTTTTGGTACTCCTGATATTGTTCAAATCTTCTTGTAAGCGAGGCAATAGCTTGTCATAACCTTGGCCTCTCATATCATCAATATCAAGATCAAGACACTTTAGTTCATTCTCTAGCACATCAAAAAGTCCTTGTTCGGTTGTATCATTTACATCTAAAAATCCTATAAAGGATTCTTCTATGAAAATATTATCTGAAGATGAATCCACATATCTTATAATTAAAGACATTTGTTCTTGGTAGCTTGCATCAGGGGTACAATCAAGTATGACAGAGAAATACTTTGCTCTCTTTATTTTCCTTGCAATTTTAGACTTAATAGCAGAAGCAAGCAAGTTGATCAACTCATTCTGAATCTTTGGATCAAGATAATGAAGTAGAGTTTCTTCACTTGTAGTACAACGAACATGCTCTTGGATAACTGGGTCAAATTCAGCCAACATCTCTATCAAACCTAAGAAATTTCCATTGCTATCTTCATATAGTTTGCTGTTAGTACCACGAAATGCTAGACTGTGCTTGGCAAGAAATTTAACAATGCAAACAATTCTGAATAATACTTTTCTCCAGTGGTCTTGTTCTTTCTCAAGTTGTCGCTGAGCAGTTTTGTCAATAGCTTGATCACTT
Source organism: Miscanthus floridulus (assembly GCF_019320115.1). Taxonomy (NCBI): domain Eukaryota; kingdom Viridiplantae; phylum Streptophyta; class Magnoliopsida; order Poales; family Poaceae; genus Miscanthus; species Miscanthus floridulus. The sequence goes on from NC_089590.1 coordinate 86,377,622, forward strand.
TGCAACCAACTGCGTAACTCATACCAAGTGGTCATATTCAAAACATGATCTGCACTTGTCTCATGCTCTTTAAGCCTACTACCGAGATGTATCCAATCATTATACCCCTCAGTTGCCAATTGACCCTTTCTATGCCCTTTTGTAAATAATTTACAGCTGAAGCAAAATACTCTATCGAGTTCCTTAGAATAGACAAGTCAATCTCTATCACAATGCTCTCCATTTGATAGAATTCTAATATAGAATAGTGCAGAAAATCGTCTAGAATATCTATCCTTGGGACCTTTCTGAATTGATAAGTCTCTTCTAGGGCCCTTTTGCGCTAAAATATCTATCTGTTTAGGATTAAGTGAATCCCAATATCTTGGATCAAATATATCAGGCTGAAAAGAATCACCAATATTCTCACTGTCATCACCATCATTATCTGTTTCAACATTTATGTTATTAATAGGAACTTCCTGAACATCAGCATTATTTTCTGTCCCTGTCTGACCATCTCTAAGATCATTTTCAATATTACTATCGAGTGCAGGACCTTGATCAACTGCCTCATTACCAGAAAGCACGTTTGATTCTTTTATAATGGAGATGTTCGCTGGTCTGGTTCCAGCAAACCAGCCGGCTGGTTCTCCTCTGGAGATTCAGCCAGTTTCAGCCGCTACAGTGTTTTTCTGACACAACAAACCAGCCGGAACAGTATTTTTCAGCCAAGTTTCAGACCAGCGAACGGGGCCAATAAATCTATCCATTGCTCCTTCCTGAGACTTAGTTAACTCCTCAATTCTTTGTTTCTTCTTACGCTTTTGGTAACCGGATTCATATTTTCTAAATCGATTTGTAGAAGACATGGCTTCAAAAGATGAAAAGAATAAAATTAAAATTATACAAGCAGTTCTAGACTTTCATGCGAATGATTTAATTAGTACAAGTACAATACAGATGGAATTGAAAAAAAACAATACCTTCAGTCCTGCAGGGGCCTCCACCTCGGACCTCTTCCTATCGTTGGTGCCTGCTTCACTGCTTGCAAGACAAACAGACGAGCGCCGGCCAGAGACGAGATGATCAGATGAACACGAAGCGTCATACCGTCGCCACACACGAAGTCATCGCGAGGGCTGCGGACTTGCGGAGACGGAAGACGAGTGCGCAGACTTGAACTGGGTGCTGTCGGTCTGGCCTCGCTAGAATACATAGGGCCTTCTACTACTAGGCTTATTTTGTGAGGCCCTGTAATTTTTTGGGGCCTGTACGGACGTACGGGTTGCACACCCATGGGCACGGCCCTGATTACTTCCATATATCAACTTTCCATAAATGTCAACTAGCTGTTTATCTCACCGGAGTCACGAGTCAGAAGTTAAAAAGAGACAAGATCCAAAAAAAAAAGTTAAAAGAGACCAAGAGGAAAAGTCAAACTTCAATGTTGACTTCAAAGTATTAACGCCCGATAATAATAAATTGGTTAATAAGAGGGATTCATCAAACAACGTAGAGCTTTTCTCCTAGTGGTATGATTCTATATCTATATCGGTCCATTACCCCCTAGCTAACTTTATGAATGTGAAAATTGTCTCTCTTCACATTGTCTATTAGTCTATCTACTCTCCTGTTTTATATATGACAGATGTATGGCTTGGACACATGTGTAGCTATGAATCCTAATCCAAATACGACACTCGATCTTGAGCTGAGTACAAATCCTAATTCAAATAGAAATAGAAAAAAAGATCTATTATTTTATTACAACTAAAAACTAAGTATGGTTATCTTCTGCTTCCGTTTCCTCACGTGATACAAATCAGAAAAAAATAGTACGAGACAGACTTGTGGAAAACAAGGGAAGAGAAAAAACAGGGAGTATCTCTAGGAGTTTGGTATAATTTATTAGTTGCTAAACTAATCAATTTAGCAAGTTAATAAAAGAAATAGCAACCTTATATTTTGTCCTTCTCCAAAAGTTTTCTATTTTAACTTTCTATAAAATCTAAAGTAGGGTCCACATCCGATTTATTTTTGGATCGGTTTGGAGCTAAGCCGTACACACTGTCGCCGCCCTTTCGTCCCTCCGTGTGTGAGTACTATGCCGAGCGCCGACGACCATCACCTGGCACCGCAGACCTGCACCTGCTGCAACCGCAGAGCAGCCTCAGGCCTGGGCGCCTGACCATGCATCTGATACCTGGGCGGAGGACAGGTACGTACCAGCTGCGTCGGAGCAGAAGGGCAGCGGCAAAATAGATCAAACCAACAATATATATCTCAGGTAAAAACAAACTCTCGCGCGAGAAGTACGGTGAAAACAGGTCCACGGAGGAGAGACAGTGAATTCTCTCGACTTTGAAAATCTATGAGTTGAGTAGAATATTTGACAACTTTTTTATTTTTAAGGAACTCTTTTACAAACTGTTGGAGTGGGTTTTTTTCCCTTTTTGCTAAAAAATTAAGATAGGGCGTTGTTTTACCAAGCTCCTGGAGATGCTCTAAGATGCAGCTCGCAACGGACGGAAGGGGCAGGAAAAGATATTAATAAAAAATAAAAATAAGATACAAGAACTATTATTATTAGACCAAAAATAGGACTCAAATTGTATGACACAGAGTAGTTTAATACTTTAATTTCACAATCCGAATAGAATTGGATTGTTATAAACAAGTATGGCCCTGTTCACTTTGCTGAAAAGCCATGGCTGAAAGTATTGTTCGCTGATGTGTTGTGAGAAAAAAACACTGTTCGTTCACTAAAATAGTACGGCTCATAAAATAAGCGAACATGATATATATATATATATAAGGCACCATGTCAGGTTCTCAACTAATTCGATCTGCAAGCTTCAATCGGTAAGGCAAATACAGATTCTCGCCAACTCAAACACAATCTGCAACTTCACATCAGGTTGTCAAGTTCCCACCACAGCAGGTTCTTGCTAATTGGAGCACAATCGATCTTTTCCGTAGGTAATTAATATGTAATAAAATAAAACCTCTAATCTCACCACATATTTTTGTGTTCTACTATACTTTGTATCATCAACTGGATTTTCGATCTATTTTTTGTATTTTTCTAAATAGTTTATTTTTGATAATTAATGATTCTTTTATCAACTTCTCTTACCAAATCACGTCAAGATTGTCTTTTTTTTTTTTGAGGAAAAGGTCACGATTGTCTAAGCTCACGATTGGGAACTCCATGACACCTGCGGCAGGCCCTTGTAGGCCTGGAGCGTCCAGAGCTCGTCGCAGTCGAGCAGGCCGTCTTTCACCCACTCCAAAGGCTCGTCCATGCTGAGGCTCAGGGTCCAGGTCGTCACGGTGAACAAGAAGCGGCCGCGTTTGCACGTGCTCCTACCATGGTCGCCGCAGCAGCCGGCGCCTGTCGAAGACTCGAAGTAGTCCACCTCATTGGGAGGCAGCACCGGCAGCGTCACGTAGCGGAGGTCGGAGCTTAAGGCTCATGTCGTCCATGGCCATGTCGCAAAGGATGAAGCCGAGTAGGTAGTTGACCCAGAACAGGAACCGGTCTCCTATGGGGACGGCCGTGTCTGCCTGCCACCGTCGCATCACCGTGTCGCCCTTGCTGCCCTGATGGTCGTCAAATATGATAGCCACCGCTTGCTTGATCGAGCTCCCACTCCTTACCGACGCGGAGGATGCAGGGTCAACCGGCATGAGTTCATCCTCGACGACACAGCGCAAGAGGCCAGTGTCGCTCAAGTTCATGAGGCGCTGGCTCTGGCTCTCCTTGTCGTAGCTAGGGATGAAAAGATAGGGACGGATATCACCGATATTACATTTGTTTTCATATTTCTGTCCGGATTCGGATTCGAATACGGATAGTGTTGACTATGTCGGATAGGATACGATTGGATATCGACATCATAAATATGCGATTTGAGTATTCGGATACGGATATGGTATCGGATGTTGGATATCCGGACTCGGATACGGACAGATCTCAACCCCTCTAAACGGATTCGGTTTCGAATACGGTCGGAAAATATCCGTACCACTTTCATCCCTAGTCGTAGCAGATCGGGAGCTTCAACAGTGAGGGCAGCCGCGCCGTGCCTGTCTCATACAAGAAATAGTCTCGTGTAGTTCAGTAGTTGTGGCACCGTATGGTCGGATCTTTTGGGATGACCTCACCTCGTGGAGGACAGCGTCGGAGTGGGCCATGATGATGCTGAGGGAATCGACCTTCTTCCCCCTCCCCGTCTTGGCTGGACGTGCCGTCCAAAAAGCATAGTAAAACCTAGAGATATTAAAAATCACGAAGAGTCGGTTCCGGCCCATTGGCTCCATCCGTTTCTTTTATTGTAGTTTTACTTTTAATATTCTTTTATCTTTTCCATCACGTTCTAATAAATAAATATCAAAAATAAAAAATAAAAAAAGCCTTTGAACCTTTAATTTTTTATGAAAAAATAAAGGTTTCAACGTCAAGTAATTAAACGAGAACTGATATCTTGAGGTGTTTGTTGTTAGTCGGTTTAAACAAATTTGTGTCTCGACTGTGTGGATGGACCAATGCAACCCTCAACGAGTCTCGCAACATAGAAACTAGAGAGAGGTATCCCGTCATAATCATCGGCTCATAAACCAATAAAATTTATGTTCTTGTCTTCCGTGACAATCGGATAACTTTATTTCTCCCGGTGCAGTACACGGGCATATTTGCTAGTCATATATTAAAAGCCCAAAATTGCACAGCTACCCCTTGATATGGATGTGCAACTAAGGGCGCGTTTGGATGCCGCCAATAGCTAAAGGCCGCGCCGCGAGCTAGGCGAACAAAACGGGCGTCCCATCAAAAAGACAAAAACACATGTGACGATTACCACTTTGCCATGGTTTCAACATAACAAAAGTTTATCTAACATACCCCGCAAAAAAAAAAATTATCTAACATGCAGGCATTGGAGAGGGGAGGGAGCACAAATGAAGAGAGGAGTGAGAGGCCATTTTCCATCCTTTCTTTATGACTTGGAAGCACACACAACAGGGATGATAGAAGCAGTGGCAGAACCAACAATTTTGATTAAGGGGGAGATGATCAAATATAATAACACCTCTAAGTGTGATAAATATATACATAAGTGTATGTCTCATTAATATTTTAATGTTTTTTTACATATTTAGTTAATATTTATAATGAAAATCATAATATTGTGATGAAGAATAGGTGAATTGATGGCTTGACGTGCTATAAATTGAAAAAAATTAAGGTCATTAAAAGATTTTCTACAGTATTGGGGGTGGGGGGCACGGGCTCCTGCTCCCCCACTCCCGTGCACGGTTCCGCCCTCTGAGATTCTACCTTGAATCCATTGAATCTTGCAGGTATGCCTCACCAGAACTTTGCTGGGACGTCATATGATGAGGCAATGACTTGGAATCTAGTTTAGCAAGGGCCCTTCTAACATCTAAAGGAATATAGGTACGGGCAAAATCCTCAGGATCAGCCATATCGGGGTTTGAAGAAAACTGCTCAATATCCGACATGTCATGGTTATATGAAGGTTCTCCGATTCATTAGAGCATGTTTGGAGAATATCAGGTGAAGGCAATGAGCTGTTACATATAAGTTGTCGATGATTCTATACTGGAGATACAACCAGCTGCTCATCAGGCTCACTTTCTGTTTGTTTCATCATCTATAATGGCCGTTGGCATGAGGCCGCTTGGAGAACCATCTTGACCTCCAACAGTTTGCCTATGTGTTACTGTACTTCAGTGTCCATGACAAGTTGTCTATCTATGGCAGGAGATGAATCTTTTGCCAAACGTTTGCTATGCCTAAGCTGAAGAACTGAATTTGAAGTAGCAACCAAGCTAGCCTTTTCGTTTCCTTGCGTGAACTCTGTGATGATGTCCTGGCAGTTCCGATTCTATGTGAGTTACTTGATTATCCATTTCCCTGCGAATCATAGATTCAGAATGTTCCCTTCGCACCTCTTGAGTGGCATCAGTTGTTGTCGGCTCTTGTCTCCTCTCTGAACCCATAACATCGAGGCCAATCAACTGCCTCAGTGCCTCTTGCCGCTGCTGTCATTGCCTGCAATAGTCTCATTAACCAGTTGAGTGCATGCCAAGGTCGGAGGTGAGGTGGGCAGATCCGAGTGTGGATGGATTGGAGCTTGCCAAGGTCAGAGACGGCAACGGATGGTCGGGGATGGAAGCCTGAGGTGTGGAAGAGGAAGAAGAAGGTGGAAGATGTTGACATCCAAGCCCTACTAACGATTGTCTAATGGACGGGGAATGGTGACTATATATTCTGCGTTCCCCGTCTCTCAACCAAACAAACAATAGGAACATCCTGGTCCCACAACCAAACATATAGTATGGATCATCCCATCTAAAAAAACTAGAATGAATCCATCTCTCCTCTTATCCAAAACCTAACACGCCCTAAGAGTCCGGTGTTGTGTGGACCCATTTTATTTCTGACGCTTTTGCTGAGATCAATTCGGTTAGCATTCGTGTTGACATTGTTAGCCCTAAACAAATTAGCTTGAAATGTAGTGAAAAACAAAACTTCAATTAGGCCAGCTAATTATTGCATATCATTTTTCCCTACTAGGAATGTAGCATTTGTGCTTTTTATCCCTGTGTCGCGTGTTTTTTCTTACTAAGTAAATTGAAAATGTATATATTTCATTTATATGGACACATTCATAAATTGAACATATCTGCACTCTTAAAATGACACTAGCAATACTCTTGCTCTTTAGTACTAGTACTTCGTAATAGAGAAGCATATTTATCACTCGGACAATGCAAAGTCATGAAACAACCCCGATTTCCACGAAGGGAAATCCACAGAGTCAAAGTGTAATAAGACCGTTGTAGATCATATTACCCAAATTTCAGTCGAATATCACATCCATACAACGGTAATATCAGAGTACAAATAGTGCGGAATTACATAATTTATTACATCGCCGCATTGGCGGAATCAAAAGTAGCATTCATTCAGAACAGCGTGAAGATAAGATGGCCAACTCGAGCGTAGGAACGAACCCCTCAACCGTCAAACTCCTCGGAGCTATACTCCTCAGCAGAACCTGTGTGCTAAAATTTATCAGTACGATTTGTACTGGCTACTCCCAACCCTATGATCATTGCTTTGTGGAAATTGGATGCAAGTTGGATATAATCAAAAGGGAATCTATAAAGCTGGGGTTTCCTATGTGTTAGCATATCAAGTTCATAATAATAGTTGGTCAAGTTTTAACACCATTCTCACACATCTCACCCCATTCCCATTCCAGAGCCAGGTTTCGATCCTGGGATCAATATACCACCATATCCACACCATCACCATACCACACCCATTTCATCGCTCAGTCGACAGACCAACTCCCTCTCGGCACTGTCTCAAGGCCCGTAGCCCCTGGCTACGTCCGAACACTCATCCTAGGGGGAGAAAAGAAAGACTCATCTCACTATCTAGTTTAAGTGAAACCCAGGAAAGGTCCATAGCCGACAAGTCGGCATATGTATCGATCGATCAACCATACACTCTGCAGAGGTTTTACATAACCACAAGATCCGCCTTCCTCGCTGACCGTCGTCAACTGGGCTGATTCCGGCCGCTTGCTAGCCTAGGATAATGCCACTCTACCATTCAGCCCTGGTACACCCCAAGTCCAGTCTGGGGTGGCTGAAACTGTGAGTCATGAGCCGGGTCCACAAGGTCTCCATGAAGTCTCGGAAGGGTGTGGGGGAAATCCTCCGCACCCCGTACCTCCTTACACTGTCCGCTAACAACCTAGCAGTAGTGGCAATATCCTACCAAGTAGTCCGGCCGTCCCGCACCATATAGGGCGAGTGGTACGTAAGGATTCCCGGTGAATCTGAGTACTAGTAAGTCCTTAGGGATGACCAAGCCAGAATGTCTTCATCAGGGTTTCCATTTACCGTGCCACCACAGCACCTCCACCCTGGGCTCCTCCCATCACAGGATCACACCTAAGGCCACCTCATATACCATTTACCCACCACAGGTATCCATTCCAGGGGTGCCCAGGTAGCACCCCACGGCAAGACTTGCCCCAGGCTCGTCGTATACTCCAACTTGGTCGACACAATCCTCACCCTCCACGCACCCAAGTCACACACACAGCACTCTCCCCAATCACCAGTTTCCACCACGCATCAATGCAGTGTAAGCGTAGTAGAAGTAATATGCAATGAAATATAATAGCAAGCGTGTGACTAGCCTAACAGCAGGGTGAGCAGGGGTAAGGTTGTGTCAAGGTAAAGGCCATCAAGAAAGCATACTACCATGCAAGTCCTACCATAGTGTGATACGACAATAAAGTAAGCACTAGCATTTCTACTTTAGCCATGCGTAATAGGTGCTACGAGATTGGGTGGGATGTGGCACCTTCAGTGTAGTCGTCTCCGTACTCCTCACGGTACTCACGATCCTCGTCCGTCCGGTTTTCCTCTGAGTCTGCAAACGATCGCATTATAGTCGCGTTAGCGACGTCTATAGAATAGCACAAAGAAGCAATGAAAATTCAAAAGAGCCAAATGCACTCAAACATGGGTCCATTGCGTAGAGCCCGATTTTAGATGAATTTTAGTCCTGGTTTCGTATTTTTCCGAGGTCGTATGAATTAGTTACGAATTTCTGAAGATTAAATCTATTTCTGAAAATGGGAAAAGGCTGAGTTAATCCTGGGCTGACACGTGTCACGCTGTGGTTGGTCCACGTAGCTTGCTGACGTCAGCATGACGTCAGTATGACGTCACCACGGTCGTATAGGTTCCTGACGTGTGGGTCCCGCGTGACGTCATCACGACACCAGCATGACGTCATCATCTGACGTGTGGGTCCAGCAATACTGCGTCGCTGACATGTGGGGCCAGGTCAACGGTCAACGTTGACCGGTCAACGGTCAATACGGGCTGGGTCTCAATTGGGCCGGTTGGGCTTCGGGTAGGGCCGGTCTGGGCCGGGCCGGGCCAGACACGTGGCAGGCTGTGGCACAGCCACGTCACGACCATGGGCCCCTTACTGGGCTGTGGTCCACAGGCGTGGTCTACGGTGGACGCAAGTTCACGGTCCATGGACCTAAGGCAGGGTCCATGGTGGACCAAGTCCATCCCTCTCCTCTCTCTCTGTGGTCCACGTGCACCGGGTGCGTGGGCATGTGGCCGGCGAGGGGAGTTTCCCTTGCTTCCTCTCCCGGCGTACTCCCGCCGGCGGCGAGCGCCCGGTGAGCCTTGCCAGCGGTGCTGGCGTCCAATAGAAGTGGGGAAAGGCTCGGCCAGGCCTCGGCGAACACGGTGGTGGGGTCTAGGTGATTGCCAGGGCTTCCTTCAGCTTTGGCCACGATGGTCGGCGGCTCGCCGTGGCGGTGCTCGTCGGCGAGCCCCTTCCAGCGGCGTGGGTGTTCATCTAAGGTGGGAAACAGCTCGGCCTCACCATGGTGGGTGCCCTGGTGAAGCTAGCGAGGTGGCTGGACGGCTCCAGCTGGCTGGCCACGGTGGCAGTGCACGGCGGAGCTCCGGCCGAGGTCCGGTGCTCGTGGTCAGGGCGATGTGGCCGGCTACTGGGGTCTCGGTCTACGCGGCTAACCTCTAGGCGTCACGGTGATCCTCTACGGCTACGTTCTAGTCCGGCGAGGCGGCCGTGTGTGCCAGCGGTGGTGCACCGTGTGACGGCGGCATCGTGAGCGCGGCGTGCACGCGCGGGTGCACCACGGGGGCTCCGGTAGGGCGGTCATAGCGTGGTCGCGGGTGTGCGCGTGGGTGCGGGTGTTCCCAGAGGCCGGAGACAGCCCTGGCCTACGCGCTCCTGGTGTGGAGCGCCATGGCCGGCATGGTATGGTCCGACGGAGAGTAAGGAGAGACCGGGAGGCTCACCGTAGGTGTCGTGGGAGATAGGATGGCGGTGCCGTGTCGATGCGAGGCCGTGCAGCTCCGGTGTGGCCGTGCAGTGCCGTGCCGAGCCGCGTCAGTGACGAAGCGCTGGTGCCGCCTTCGGCTCCGACGACCTGTTCCTCCGCGACGGCCTCGGAGCTTTCTTCCTCCCCTTCCTTCCCCTTCTCCCTCCTCTCTCTTGGTTCCGGTGCACAGCGTATGGCCACCAAATGGCGGCGGGTGATGGACGATCGCTAGGGCTCTGGGGCTGGGGCTCTTATAGCCGGTGCTCCAAGCTCCCCGACGGACGGCTGAGGATTGCGCCGAGCGCATCGAGCGGCTTGCGGGGCGTGGGTGGTTGGCATAGCGTTGGCGTGGGCGCTGCGCCAAGGGGGGCAAGGCCATGGCTCGGGCGTGACCCCCTGGCCCGCTCTGCACTCGCTGTCGGCCTTCGGTCGGCTAACGGTTGGGCGCGGCGTGGGGAAGATGAGCAGGAGATGGCTGACGGGCGGGGTCCGCTGGCAGCGACTGCGGCGAAGGGAAGAGGGGCGTGCGGGTGAACAGCGCGCGGCTGACGCGCTGGCCCAAGTGGCAGCGGCAGCTGGCGGGGCTGGGCGCGCGGGCGGCCGCGGTAGCCTGGGCCTGCTTGCTGGGCCGCGTGCGCGCGCGCTGAGGCTGGCTGGCCGTCGCGGGCCGAGCAAGTTGGGCCAAGCAGCTAGCTGGGAGGCCTTCTTCTCTTCTTCCTTTTCTATTTTTCATTTCTTTTTCCATTTGTTTGAATTCAAATTTTGTTTAGAATTTTGAATTCAAAACTGAGGTAACTTATTTATTGGATTTTTAGAGAATTTTGTTTAATAATAACTTTTTGATTTATTATTTAAATGGAATTGTCAATCATAGCATAAAGCAAATGAAAACCCAAATCATAATTTAAGTTAACATTGTATGCAACATATTATTTGTTGGAAATTTAATAATCATAATTAACAAATGATATGCCATGCTTATGTGTTGACTTAGGTTGGGTTACTTCTAATGCAACTCTTAGGGTTGGCTCCTACAATGTCACTCATCATCACATGGGAGTTTTAAAAAAAATTTGTAGTTGTGATTTTTGGTGTGTAGATGTCTGGGTTGTTACAAGTCACGAGCGTCCGAACACGCAATTATGGTCCGTTTGGCACAGCTCCACCGCCTACTCCTCGAGTTATTTGAAGTCGTTTTGTGCTAAATAGGATAAAACCTGCTGAGACAAAGGAAAGGTAAGGTGGAGCTGAAAATAGTAGTTTCACCTAGCTCCACCTCGCCCTAATGCATGTATGCCCAGCAAGGACAGAAACCTATTTTGCCCCCACATAGAAAGAAGAAGTTCACAGAGACTGGAGCGCGCAGTCAGCTGGGCCATGCATCGTGCCCGCCGCGGTGCCCAGCAGGGCGGGAGCGCTAGCCGAGGCATGAGGCGCGATCAGCCGGGGACACGGCCGCTAGAGGGCATGGCCAGTTAGGGAAGCAGAAAGCAGACCGAGGAAGACACGGGGGAGAAGAAGATAAGGATAAGGGTATTTTGGTCTTTTTATTTTTGTTTCCGCTATGAGGAGTTGTTTTGCCAAAAAGTTCATGAAAACAGCTCCAGTGTAGAGCTGAAGACTAAGAAATAGACCAATAATAAAGTGGAGTTGTACTAAACAGGTCCTAACTGGGGCAACACAGGTTTCATGCATCGGATCTCTATATAATTTCTGTGTTCAAGGGACAATGTCGAGTGCACCCATTTTATTCTCAACGCTTTTGGTATGATCAAACCTTAACTTAGCGTTAGTACGTGAAGTTAGACGCTATGCAAAGCTACTCCAGCAATCCAACGCATCACATAAAAGAACTGAAACTCCGAAACCTAGTGGGTTTTTGGCTGTGTTGCGGCTGTCAGGTGGTAAATCAGCTGCAATCAGGAAGCAAAACAGGACCAGAAGAGAAAAAAAAACTTAACTCGCTCGTTGGGTCCCTAAAAAGCTCCATTAAATTATGGATTGGATCAGAGTTCTACTCAAAGGACAAAGAAGGGTCCTGACAGATCCATGTCCCAGTCCCACCGCTGCATGACAATCCTGAAACCCTCTATCATATTATTTTTGTTGAACTTTGGATAAAAAATTAGAGCCACCTTCTGAAGATGTGTGCCCGGTGCGAGGACTCATTTTATGAACTAGCTTTCACATTCAATTCTTGCTAGCCCAATGAACTCTACATCTTGGATATTGGCCTAAGTATAGCTGATGGGATTTCTAGTGGTCCAGGTGATCGCAAAAGGAGTCACTGTCGCGCCGGCCTAAGATAAGAACTACCGAACGAGGGACATATTTGTGATTTTAATGCAACGTAAAGGGATGTTATAGGAAGTTTGAACCAAATAGAATAGAATTATATTAGCTAGGATCCATACTCACCGTCTGAAAGCAGTGTACGTGGAGGTATTTGAGATAGCTACATTGTTTTAGAATCTCTGCTAGACCAACTCCAATTGAATGCAAATTCCATGAATAAACATGAGCAGTCAAAGTTGTTCGGTGGGGTAGATGAGGTATCCTCCCACTAATTATGTCAACACCCCATGGTCTTCCTAATAAAAAATAAAAAATAAAATGCATGTAAATAAGCATCGCAAAGGCATCATTGATATTTCTTTTAACCAAACAAGGTAAAAGAAGACAACGTTAGTAAAACAATGAAACTTAAACAGTCCATGACAGCATATGAAAGATGTTTTTGTTTTTGTTCATTCAATGTTTTGGAAACGAGGCAAAAGGCATGATGCACAGATGGATCATTAATTTAATAATTCTAATGATTTGTGGCAAATGGTTCACGTAGAAAGAAATATTAATATTAATGGATGAAGTAAGTTCTACAAGGTAGCTTTTCAGAGTCTGCCGGCACACCCAGTCTTCACCTGGCTCTGGAAATCTAAGTGCACTCCTAGAGTGAAGTTTTTTTGCATGGCTAGTCCTAGTAGACAGATTGAACACTAAGACAATGCTAAGAAGGAGGAATTTGTTTACAGAAGTTGATGCTCACTGCGTTCTTTGCACAGAAGGGATAGATGAGGACCTAGATCATCTTTTCTTTGACTGTCCATTCTCCAGGAGCTGCTGGGAGAAGATAGGCATACAATGGGACACAAGCCTCATCTTATACCCAAGAATAGTACACACAATGCAACAGCAGAATATACCTTTTTTCATGGAGGCTATAGTCATCGCCGCTTGGGAGATATGAAAGATCAGAGTGTTCAACAATGGTCAAGTCCACGTCGGCATTTGGTCTAGTAATTTCAAGAATCAGTGTCTACTTCAATCCCTTCGTTTTAAGGATGATTTAAGATCAGCCTTTTGTTTTTGGCTAGATGCATATAGTTAATCCCTGCTGTAAGTATGTACTGTCTTAAATTTGAAAATATAAAATGAAGTGCTGTGGGGATCTCCCCCACAGTTTTTGCCTTCAAAAAAATTCATAGAAATACAATTAGGCAGATCCACACTCATCAATTAATATGAACCATCTGTAGTGAGCATAATGTACATACAGAGTATACAAGTTAGTAAGAATAGAGATATCTATTAGCAGTGGTTATAGTAAGCATGGACAAATAATTAGTTCAAACAGTCTGACATAGTACAGTACAAAATTGAAAACAATGTAGAGTAGTCATAAAAATAGCTGCTAGTAGAAACAATCCAAATCAATGGTTTCATTTATTGTGTGTAGCCGAACCTAAATAATAAATTACAATTGTATTCATTTATTATGTGTAGCACTTGAAAATAATTATAATTTCTGCCGCTAGAAACAATGCAAACCGGTGGTTTCTTCATTTATTATTTAACTTCTTTTTTTCCTTAAAAGCAGTCCAATTTGCTTTTGAAAATTCACGTGCTACAAATCCATTTAAAAAGGAGAAAATATATGAAACTTTAAGTTTGGTTTTCAAGGAATTGCGAGCCATATCATAAGGTGTACTTTTTGATGCATACCACTATTACATGGAGAGACACCTCAAGGCATGTGAGTGACACACAAGAACGGAGTAGGCAAATGCTACTATTTTTTATGTCGTTTCATCTTCATCTTCATCTCCATGCGAGAACCCAACCTTAAGGCTTCCTCACACATGGCAATTCACTGTCAATGAGGGCGTTCAGCTGGTCAGGTTTTGGCTGGTTTTGGATGATTTTGGATGGTTAAATAGTATTCTGTGAGAGAAAATAAGCTGAAACAAGCTAAAACAAACGGAAACGAGCCGAGACCCTACCAGCCGAACGCCCTGAATGTCGATACAATTAGGTTTATCAGGGAAGAAGGTGAGCTCCTCCAGCCTAGGGGCGGAGATCCCAGGTGTCTCGAGAGTCGAGACGGGGGCGGTAGTCCACTATATGGAGGAACCGGAGGCTCGGAGTTTTCAGTTTCAGAGTCCAAAGGCCTACAGTTCGCCCGCTTGACATTGTCAGCTCCAAGAGTGCACTGGCCTCGATAAGCAGCTCATAGTCATCCAGTTTAGGGAACGTGATCTTCCTTAGGCGCAGCTTCTGCAGAGACGGGAAGCATGCCGACGACAGGAGGCGGGCAAGGATGTGGCCACTATTACCACAGTCACAGAGATGGACGAATTCAAGTGAGAGATCCACGAGCGAGGCGAACACTGCAGTGGCAGGGAGCTGGAGCCTTACGTCTTTCAGATCCCAGTGCATGGTCTCCAGCTTTGCTGAACATGGAAGATCGCTGAGATTCATCATGGGTAGCTTTAGCTTTAGCAGCTGCCACCTCCTGACGTTGCCTCCATCCATCTCACGGTAATAATTCCACGTAGGCGACAACTGCAGTTTAAGGACGAAAGATTTCACCGTGCTCTGCTGCCTCTGCATCACTTACCGAACCCACTCCTGCGCAGCGTCGACGGACGGCGGCGCCAGTATTTGAGTTGCCTGTTCGCCGATAGCAGAGGTGATCCCGAACGAGATCGCCAGGTGCTCGAGGGTGGCATCCTTCATGGAGCGATGGTCGACGGCGTTGCTGACGAAGGCGAGGAACCGTCTGTCGCTGCTGGCGCTTTTGAGTCTCCGACTGCTGCTGGTGAGGGAGTTGACGCGCGTCTAGAGGCTGCGCTAGCGCCGCGAGAGAGCGCCCCGTGCGCACCGCGTCCGGCAGCAGCTCGAGGATGCACACGAGCACGTCGTCGCCGAGGCCGCTGATCAGGTCGGCGCACCCGGCAGACGCCCCTCGCCGTCGCTTCGACCTGATGCGCGTGCCCATCGTGTCTGCCGCTCCCGCCTCCGCCGCCAGATGCGATCGGATTGATGCGCTCGGCCTATGTATGGTATGCGATCGCACTGGATGCCTATCCGCTTCTGTGGTGCCGACAGGTCAAGACTCCAGAAGGGCTGCCTCGTACGATAAAGTGGGCCACGTCGGGCAGAAGTCTCTGTCGGCTTTCCACTGGCCGATAGGTCTTCCTCTCGCGGCTCTGCCTCTCTCACCGCATCGCCATCGGCCGCCGCTGCTCGCCCGCCCCGCCGTGCGGGCAGCCTCCCTGCGCCGGCCGGCACCGAATCTAGCGGAGGGTGTGCCGCCGCCGCCCCCCACGCGCCGCCTGCTCGCCCCGCCATGCATGTAAGGTTTTTTTTTTGTAAATTTAGATTTCAATTTTTAGTTAATTCATTTAGAATTTGTTAGTTTAGTTTGTTTAGTTAGTACATTAGGGTTAGTTTTTAGGGTTAGATTAATTAGTTTTTTAGGTTAGATTAATTAGTATATTTAGTTTGTAGTCGTACATTAGGTTAGATTAATTAGTTTTTTTAGGTTAGATTAATTAGTATATTTAGTTAGAATTTTAGGGTTATGTTTAGGGTTAGTTTTAGCTGTCTTAGTTATTTTTAGTTAGGTTGTAGGGTTCGATTTACTTAGGGTTAGTTTTGTTTTAGTTTATTTTGTTTAGTTCGCATGGTACTTCATATAACTGACACGATACTATGCACGATGCGAACATGAATGTCGACCGATTTAGTTCCTTTCAGAATTTACCATGGCGACGGTGAAATCAGATATGGGGACAACGGGGTAGACCTTAGTGAGTTCCAGGTCTTTGACATAGAACTGAATTCGCCGCTAGATTATAGCCACCAAGGACAAAAAAATGCTACGTTCTACCAATCTATGGAAATGCTATATTCTACCATTGCGCTTTGATTGCTCGGATGCTGGTGCTACTAACTGAGCATGTACGTTCCCGCACAATCTCCCTCTCTCCCCTTCTCTCTCGCGTGCGCGCCTGCACGGTCTCCTCTTTTTCCTACACCTGACCAAAGCATGCAAGCTGGCGCACTCCCCTCTTTTTTCTACACCTGACTAAAGCATGCAAGCCAGCATGATCGTTATCAATATGGACTAGTCCACTGCACCACACTAACATGCTGTATAAAAGGCCTCGTATTTGTTCATCACACCACATCTCCTCCGCCTCCCCTCTCCATTCAACTCAGAAACAATGTCGTCCTGGAGGACCGACCCAACTCAACTCCCGGAGTGGCGTGAGCGACCAAAGTGCCATTGCGGGTTTAGGATGATCATGTCCGTGTCGTTTGAAGATGGTCACTACGGTTGTAGGTACTTCACGTGCCCTGATCTGGATGACGACTTCATGGTAAGAACGACAACAAAATCTCCCTTTAAATTCTCGCTATCTTTTGTCAACCTAAACCATCACATCTACCACTACACACGTAGCCTTGCAAGTGGGTTCAATGGGTGGATCAGAAGTTTCCAGCATGGCCAGAAAATCTCCCACAGGAGGTGGAAACCAAAGGCCAATACTACGTGAAGATGACTCAGGAGCGCGAGATGATCCGTAAAATTAGGGAGGAGCAAGAGCGGCGTGTTAGGGTTGACCAAATCCATCTGAAGGGGAAGGAAGATGACCTTGCTAGGAGGAGGGAGCAGTTAAGTATGCGTGAAGCAGCCATCAAGCGTCAGGAGTAAGAGCTCAAAATCCGGGAGGCAGCTCTCAAGAACAAGAAGGATGCAGCGGAATCATCTTTAGGGCATGATAGAAAAGGAAAACAACCACGCTGCACCCAGTAGAACAATGTAATAGACCCAGCAAGTTAAATTCCCTAAGGCATGTTAGAACTAGTGGTGGACTTCTAAACATTATAAGTACAGAGTTCCACACATGCCATTGCAAGTCGTGCTTTGTTTACTTTCCCTAAGGCATGTTAGGATTAGTGGTGGGACTACTTACCTTAGCTACCTACAGTTCCACACATGCCATTTAGTATTGCAGGTTTGGTCCATGTACCGCGTTGGATTAATATTAGAATGTGTTTGTCTTAAAAATTTTGTAAGGTTCCTTAGGTTATGGTGCGTATGTTTAAATGTCCGGAAATGGAGAGCAAATGTTTTTAGTGCTACAGTGATAAAGTTAGTTTCCTGTCGGGTGATGGTTTTGTTCGGAAAAGAGCTTATATCTGGTCATAAAGCATGAAATAGTGTAATCGGGTCATAAAGCTTGAAAATTCACATGCTACAAGTTCACTTTTTTTTTAAAAAAAAAGTATGAAACTTTATGTTTTGGTTTTCAAGGAGTTGGGAGGCACGTCATAAGATGTACTTTGGATGCATACCGTTGTTACTCGAAGAGACACCTCAAGACATATGAGTGACGTGCAACACCTAGGCAAATGCTACCTTCGACACTTGAGTTGGGCCTGGTATTAAAGTGGGTTGAGTCGTCGTCGTCATCTTCATATCCATGCGACCCCAACTCAACCTTGAGGCTCTCCACGCATGGCAATTCACCGTCAACTTCGATATTGTCAGGTTGATTAAGCAAGAAGGTGAGCTCCTCCAGCTTAGGGGCGGATATTCCAAGCGTCCCAAGATAGGCGGTAGTCCTCGAAATGGAAAATCCGAAGGCTAGTAGTTTTCAGTTTCAGAGTCTCAGGGCCTGCAATTGGCCCGTTTGACATTGACAGCACCAAGAGTGCGCTGGCCTCGATAAGCAGCTTATTCAGTCTAGGGAGCCTAAGGTTCCACAGTTGTAGCTTCTGCAATGACGGACAGCATGCTGATGACAGGAGGCGGGCAAGGAGGTGGGCACTGCCAGCAACGAGCTCAATGTTTTCAAGTGAGAGATCCACGAGCGAGGCGAATACTGCAGCGGTGGGGAGATGGAGCCTTACGCCTCCCAGATCCAAATGCATAGACTCCAGCTTTGCTGAACTAGGAAGATAGTTGAGATTTATCATGGATTGATTTAGTCGGTGCTCCTCCCTGGAGCCACGGTAACAATTCAGCAACCGCGGTTTAAGGACGATAGATTTTGCAGTGCTCTGCGTCGCGTGCCGAATCCATTCTTGCGCTGCTTCGGTCGACCGCCGCACCAGTCGTTTAGTTCCCTGTTCGCCGACAGGAGGAGACATGATGGCGAACGAGATCGCGAGGTGCTCGAGATCATCATCGTCCGCCATGGCGCGCTGGGCGAGGGCGTTGTTGACGAAGTCGAGGAACCTTTTGTCGCTGCTGGCGCTTTTGAATTTCCGCCTGCTGCTGCTGGAGTCGAAGGTGAGGGAGCTGAGGCGCGTCCAGAGGCCGCGCCCGTGCGCACCGCGTCCCCCGCGTCCGGCAGCAGCTCGAGGATGCGCAGGAGCACGTCGTCGCAGAGGCCGCTGATCAGGTCGGCAGACGCCCCTCGCCGTCGCTTCGACCTGCTGCGCGCGCCCATCGTGTCTACTGCTCCTCCGCCGCCGCCGCCAGATGCGATCGGATTGATGCGCACGGCCCTATGCTTTTAGGGAAACAAACAAGAGACCTGCGAGACGTGGAACGCACGTCAGGCAACCAAATTCGATCCAGCGTCCGCGGTTTTTCCCGTAGATGCACGGTGCACCGGACGAGGCTGGGCCTGGCGTAACAAGCCACCGGTTGCCTGAATCGGGCCTGGTAATTGGCTACCAAGCAGCTCAACACTTCCAGACTCCAGAGTCCGCCATGTCGTCTCTCGAATATCTCCAGGCCACCCACTCCTTCCACGTTCATGTTCGTGCTTCGGGCTTCGGTGCCGCTTACCAGCTCGCCGGCCGGTCTTCAGTTGGCTGAGAAAGCGGCACGGGCTGCTGCATGCACCTGAATGCGGTCGTGCCTTGTGGTCGCGGTGGCGACGACGAAGACAAGCACCAAGCCACCAACTGGGGCTATCATATCAGCGCAGCGGAGAACTGGGGAGGCTGTCAACAGGACATGGTGACCCCAGGCTGCCAAGCATTGCATACGACCGCGCAGCCCAATAGCACATGTGCCAGTTCATCGCTGTAACTAGCGTGAGACCTGAGTTCATGTTCACAAATGAACAACTGCTGAAGTTGAAGAATGCAGTGTGGAACTGATTCCTCTAAGCACTAACACAAAACATAATGACTGTTGCCTGGTGGGGCTATCAGCGTGTTATGCAACGACATAACATCTCTGCCGCAGAGTCAAGTCTGGTTCTCTGGTGAGCAACCACCCAAGACGGATAAGCACTGGAGTTTCAGAACAGGATAGCTTCATTTCCTTACTACTCCGTGCATCGCAAAATAGGACACTAAAACGATAGAACATTATTATGAGGAACGAACGCATCAAGGAAAATCTCCAACGTCTGCCCGTGCGCTCAAGCCTCGATACCGGCGGCAGCAGCGGCGGCCATGGTGGCGCCGAGATTCTTCATGGACGGCCTCGCCACGAGCCTCTCCCACCACGCCTTGACGTGCGGGTACGAGTCGAAGAGCGACGCCGAGTAGAAGGTGAAAGGGAAGTGGTTCAGGTCTGCGAAGCTGACGGAGTCCCCCGCCAGATAGGTGTGCTTGGACAGGCGCGCCTACCGAAACCGGCACTTTACTGAGTGCCGGAGGATTTGCCAAGTGTATTTTATCGGACACTCGGCAAAGACGGTCTTTATCGAGTGTCAAATAAAATATACTCGGTAAAAAAAACACTCGACAAAATGCGTCTTTGTCAAATGCCTTTTTTCTGGCACTCGGCAAAGATGTATTTTGCCGAGTGCTATTTTTCGGCACACGGCAAAATACGTCTTTGCCGAGTGTTTTTTTCTGGCACTCGGCAAAATAACTCGGCAAAGATGTATTTTGCCGAGTGCATTTGTTTTTGCACTCGGTAAAGAGTCATTTTGCTGTGTGCATTTTTTTTTTTTGCTCTCGGCAAATCAGTTTTTCAAAGCAATTTTTGAGGCTCTAAATGAATTCAAATGAAAAACTTTTCAACTACAAAGTTGTATAACTTCTCGAGATCTACAAAGTTTATTTTGGTCATTTCTTCATTTGACAAAGCGACAATAACGTTGTTCATAAAATCTACATATCTCATATTAGTTTCATAAAAGTATAAGAGATATATAAAATTTGTCAACAATGTTACTACCACTATGTCGGATGAACAAATGAACAAAATAAACTTTGTAGATCTTGAGAAGTTATGAAATTTTGTAGTTGGCAATATTTTGATTTGAAATCATCTTGTCATGCAAAAACGACGTTTGAATTTGAAAATTTTAAAATTTGAATTTTTTAAACGACCTTGGATGGAAAAACTTCCTAAATGAAAATTGTAGATCTCGAAAAGTTATGAAACTTTGTAGTTGACCACTTTTTGATTTGAAATCATCTTATCATGCAAACCTACGTTTGAATCTTTCAAATTTGAAATTCAAATTTTTCAAACGATCTCGGATGGAAAAACTTCCTAAATGAAAATTGTAGATCTCGAAAAGTTATGAAACTTTGTAGTTGACCACTTTTTGATTTGAATTCGTTTAGGACCTCAAACAAGCAATTTACTCTCGATTTAGTATAATATATGAGGATAGATAACGGAATTTAGACACAAGTGATAGTGTAGTGCAGTGGTAGAGCAGCAGACACGCGAGGGAGAGGTCGTGAGTTCGAATCCTGCCGGCCGCATTAGCCACGAATTTAGCGTAAAAATGCACCGACTTCGATGAAGACGGGCGGACGCTGGACACTGGCCGGTGGCTGCCTCCCTTGGAAAAAAAAAATTTGAAAATTTTTTCTATTATTTTTGGGTTTTTTCGCATTTTTATTTTGCCGAGTGCTTTTCTGGCACTCCCGACAAAAACACTCGGCAAATAGTTGTTTGCCGACAAAAAGATACCGTATGTTGTTTGCCGAGTGTTACACTCGGCAAAGCAGTTGCCGAGTGTTTTTAGGCCATTGCCGAGTGTCACTGGCACTCGGCGAAACGACTGTATCCCGTAGTGCTCGTAGACGTCGAGCACCTTCCTAAGCTTCTCCAGGCTCTAGTCCACCACCTTCTAGTTGGTGGGGATGTCGCGCATGGCCGGGTGGATGACGCACTCGTAGACGACGGGCGAGAGCGCCGGGTTGTACTGGTGCGCCTCCACTTCCGTCCAGACGTCCACCATGGCGGCCTCCCTGAGGTCGCCTTCGCGCAGGAGGTCGTCGGCCTCGGTGGCTGACTTGTACTTGCGGAGGAGGTACTTTGAGATCGCTCGAGACTTGAAAACCAAGGTTTTAAATCTCCGGCTAAGTCTCTTAGCTGCTGACCTCCTCAGCAGCTAAGCGTAGCTATAGCAGGAGATAGCTGTAGCTAAGCTATTTAGCTGTTTTTTTGCACACAAAAAATGACCTTGGCATAAGTTGATAAGCATTAGTAATTGATTCATAGGAGTACATCGTAGGTTCATAGGAGTACATCGTAGCCTAACAAAATATGGAAACATCACCGTTGGTGCTGAGCAAAGGAAGGATGTGACTATGTGAGCACTGAGCAAAGAAGAAGCTTGCCAGATTGTTGTGCCATAGTGTCGCCGTTGGTGCTGCTACTGCAGTGCTTCCACGCTCAGCTGCCTCCAAACCCCCCGCCGCCGCCGGTCGGTTTCTCCGCTCGAAGCAGCCGCCGCCGGTCTCTCCTCTCGACCCCCGCCTCCGCGCCGCCGCCGCCGTGCGCCGACGCTCCTCTTTTCTGTGGAACCGGAGAGCGAGCGCTCGACACTGGATAGACTGGAGAGAGATGCGTGACTGCTGACTAGCTAGGGTTACGTATTGGTCCTCGTCTCTGGTCCAGTTGGGCCGGCTTGCTTCTTGGGCCAGGATTTGCACTTTAGCGGCTGCACTGAAGGCCAGTTTAGCGGCTATTGCCGGCTAAATGGCGCTATTAGCGCCCAACTTTTCTTAGCGCTAAAAACTGCATCCTTTAGCTTCTTCCATCCCTAGCCGCTATCTCCGGCTACAGTGGCAGCCGGAGATTTAAAACTTTGCTGAAAACAGACATGGTGACTTGAGAGTGGAAGATACAAAGACAGGCATGGAGGACTGGTAGTAAAAGGACTGTACCGAAGAGCACGACATCACCGTCCTGGAACGCCGGGATTTGGCCAAACGGCTGCAAGGGATCGGAACACATCAGCACGCAGTCACGCACTGAGTCAGCTGCTTCTCTACCATTCATGGAGACGACCGAGAAAGAGAGAGACAGATGCGGTCAAATGGCAGGATGGATGTTACATACGTTTCTGGCGAGGTGCTCGGGACTCTTGTGCTCCATGGCTTGGAAGTCGATGTTGACGACCTCGTACTCGGCGCCCACCTCCTCAAGACACACCAGCACCCGGGCCACGTTCGTCGACGTCGCCGGCCCGAACACCTTCACCGGCGCCATTGCTTTCGCTCTGTTGTATGCTCTGCTGCCGCGATCGATGCCAAGGGCGTTCAGATGTGCTTGTCTCGTATGCTCAAGCGTGCGTGGTAGCTGGGGTGTCCGGCTGCTGCTGCCTGCTGGTGCCCAGAAATCACACTGACACTGCTGGGCCCGTTGCACTGGCACGTGGTGGCGTCGAGGTCTCAGGACGGAGCTACAAGGTCCGGTTTCCAAACTGCGTAGGAGTATCCAACGATGCATAACGTGCAAAAGTGCAGCAATGTAAGCAGTGACCTTGCTCGATTGAGAAAAGACCGTGTACCCGCACCCAAGTTTGGTTCAGCATGGGTAACGTAACCAGATTATGGAGGGGGATCGGATGGCAATGCAGCGTTTGGTTCATCCAAGTCCGTTATGAGGTACCCCGCACTCAAATGACGGACCATTCATGAACCATGATCGATACCGCCCCTCCACCAGTCCAATCCTATTATGTTGCTACGGCTGTAATTTGTTTCCCTTACTAATTACCGCCTCCGTCCCATGATATTTGGTTTGGGCAAGCATATTAAGATAGGTGTAAAATGACGATTCTGTCCCTGAAAAGAGGCTGCGTCTTCTATCGCAATTTCAGCGGAGAAAAAACAAACACAATTTCATAGGGATAAAAAAGTAAAAAACAAAAAACAAAAAAAATCGTGCCGCGAGCCTCGGCACATCCAGGCCTCCCCGCATGATCCACCTTGAATGCTCACGAGCGCGCTCCAGCCCTTCTCCACCGCACCGTCAGCCATGCCCCGACCTTCGTCTTCCACTCCGACAGGGAGGAGCTCGTGCCATCTGCGCAGACCCCGCGGCGTTGCCGGGAGCATGCAGCGTCCGCGCCTAGCCCCACATTTTGCGGCGTCGGGGGATGACTCGTGTTCCCCGCAGTGGCCGAGACTAGGGCGCCATCTTCATCTTTGGAGTCGGCGACGTATATGTCGCCGTGGGAGTCGATGCATATGCCAGAACACTCGATCCGATGCCCGCACGCCTAGATCGAGGACTCCCCCGCCGAATCAACATTGGTTAGCTTCTCAACCTCTGATTCGGCGTCGTCTGACTCCACGACGTGGCCAAGGAACTGCTTTGGTAGGGAAGAGGAAGGAGCGGGCTCGCAGCTATCTGTTTTGTGCGCGCGGATGGGGAAGGAGAGGGCTAGCATAGGCGGTAGCTACGGGGGGAACGAATCTGCGGCGGGGCGATGGTGAATGAACGATGACTCCGTGCATGAGGGCAAGAAGAGAACCAGGAGTTTCTGGAGACTCCCTTGCAGGTGTGGACGGGATGCTCGGTGAGGAATTTTTTTTTTTGGCCTCCGCTCGGTGGGGATTAAAACATGTGGACGAGAGCATTCCGGTAGTTTTTTATGTCCACGCCTGTAGGCAAACTAGGGGCCCGTTTGGATCATCAAAGGATTATGAGAAGCCAGATTATAGATACTGATTTTGAAAATCTAGATTCTGGATAGTGATAATCAATTTTGTTTGGATCCCAGATTGTACTCTTGGATAGTGGATTTGTTATGCAGCAAAATGTTGAAAATGCCCTTGGCTCTTTTTACTTTTCTTTTCTTTTGGCTGTCACATCTCGTGGGCAATATTGTCTTTTTTGGGACATACCCCCACCCCCACCCCCACCCCCTAGATACTGGATTATAGCATAGGATTCCGAGACAGATATCCAGAGTGCGCTAGAAAGCTCGCCCGTTTGGATTGCTATCCGGATTTTTTTGCCGGATTACAGAATGCTATCCGGAACCAAACGGGGCCTAGGACAGCTATGCTTCAGATGTCATGGAGGCCTTCATTTTGGGATTTTTTTTTAACCGTGAACGAGCAATTAACACCTCGTTCGGCTGCTCCACTTCTGGCTGATTTCGGCTGGTCTGCTCATACGCTACAGTGCTCGAATCAGCTGGAATCAGCTAGCGGAATGGCCAGCAGCCAATTCGAATTTGAATTCAAAAAAGGGCGCCAACAGGATGGTGTTCCAGGCATTTGAATTTAAAAAAAAGGCACCGGTAACCAATCCAATCAATTTACAAGTCTTGGAAAGTTCATTTGTACAACAAGTTGATTACAGACACAACAAACAACTCATGCAAATCCGGTTGAATGGCCTAATACACTTCTAGCAACCTGAAGACAGCGCACATCAAAGGGCTACAATGAAATCTGGGAACTTGCAAAGCCGGTTCCTTTGTGCCATCTTCCTTCCTTTGCTGCACCAATCAAAGGGCTACAAGGAAATCTGGGAACTTGCAACCTGAAGGACTGTATGCAGGTACTTGTCATGGTTGTTATGTCAAATATGATGATGCAGTTATATACTTCCATATGTTGGAAGTTATATACTTCCATATGTTGGAATGAATTCATCAGTAGGACAGACCATTGCATTCAGTTAAGTTAACGAAGCAGTAAGCTTGCATTGCAGATGTTCTGAAACATACATCAGTTCATTTCATTAACCTAAAATTACACCATATGCATTCCATGCAAGGCCACAAATTGCAGTAACGACATACAAATTCCAGTCAGGTATAAAATCACAGGAAAACGAAGATAGCCATGCAAAAGTCACATACCCAACCTTCCATCTTCGTCATGGCATCCTCCAAACCACATTCACCAACTCCCTTTGGAGGATACTCTCCCTGTAATCTTGGATCAACTCATTGTTTCAGTGTGTCCTCAGTCAATCGAGGTGTTGCCTGTAGGGACACTAGTAGAGAACAGACCTTTGATCCTCGGCCAAAATGGGCTCTAGTCCCAGCATTTTTTGCGCCCGGGACTAGAGATACCTTTAGTCCCGGTTGGTGGCTCCAACCGGGACTGAAGGTCCCTCCCAACGGCTACTGCGCCGGACAGAGGTGGCAGGGACCTTTAGTCCCGGTTGGAACCACCAACCGGGACTAAAGGTAGACTTTTACTCCCGGTTGGTGGCTCCAACTAGGACTAAAGGTCTCTGCCACCGCAGGAGCCATTGGGAGGGACCTTTAGTCCCGGTTGGAGCCACCAACCGGGACTAAAGGTCCCCCCTTTATATATCGGCCGTCTCCTTCTTCCTCCCCGAGCCCGAGCTCAGCACATTTTGAAGCTCACTGCACTAGTGTTGTTCCTCCCTCCATTGTTCCTCCATCCATTCTTCGATTCCTCCGTCGATTTCTTCGATTCCTCCGTCGATTCTTCAGTTGTAAAGGTTACCAATCTCATACTCTCATTTTTCACCATTGTCTTATCTCATTTTGTTCACTATATATATATGGTTCTTTATTGTGGTTTTTTTCATTTGTAAGCAATTTGAGCTCAAAATCACTTCAAGCTTGCATATTTACATGAAGAAAGGTTAAAGTAGCTATTAAAAACTAGTATTCACCGTTCATTTGTAGCATGCATAGCACACTTCATTGTTTAGAGATATAGAGAATTTTAGAGTTTTTTAATTTTATTTGTTTATAAAATGAGAAATTTATAGTGTATTAAAAAATAAGTATAGAGACTAGTGCCTCCGACTGGTATGACAGATGCAATGCAAGGCCGTGCAATAGAAAGCAAATCCGTTCTCTTTTGACGATACGCCCGAACAGCCAGGCCTGACAGATTTGGTGGTTGAACGGGTCCGTCGGCCGTCGCCGTGCGACTGTACGACAAAGAACGACATCGATCGACCATAGTATTTTATTGTCCGGAGTCCGGCCCGGGGTGCAATGCAACGCAATGACAATTGACAATGCGTTGCTAGGTCAAAATATGGTCATTTCTATGGACTCCGCGACTAAACGTTTTATTTTAACTTTTTATGAAATGAAAAACTTAGAAAATAGTTAGAAAATTATAGAAAATCCGTACTAGTTGAACTTGCGGACCGTGTTCAGCTCGGTGAGCATGTTCTCTGCCGAGCGGTAACGGACATCAAGGAGGAGCTTTGATTCTACGAGGGAGAGCGGCAACGGTCGTGGAAGACCGTGTTCCCTTCCTCATAGAATCGGAGCTCTTCCTTGACCAAGTACGGTGCCGTCCGGTGGAGAAATGCTCGCCGAGATGATCACGTAAGCAAGGTCAACTAGTACGGATGGTTATTTATTAAAAACATGTTTTTGAGCTATAAATCCTGCTGGCCGTCTTCTTCCTTCCCGAGCCCGTCTGAGAGCTTAAGTTCAAATTTAAGCAGTGTTCTTGCTCTTTCTCCATCCATTCTTCGATTCCTCCATCGATTTCTTCGATTCCTCCGTCGATTCTTCGGTTCTAAAGGTTACCAACTTTATACTCTCATGTTTCATCATTGTCTTATCCCATTTTGTTCACTATATATATATATATATATATATATATATATATATATGGTTCTTTATTGTGGTTTTTTTTTCATTTGTAAGCAATTTGAGCTCAAAATCACTTCAAGCTTGCATATTTACATGAAGGAAGGTTAAAGTAGCTAGTTGAACTAGCGGACCGTGTTCATTTCGGCGAGCATGTTCTCTGCCGAGCGGTAATGAACGTCAAGGAGGAGCTTTGATTCTACGAGGGAGAGCGGCAACAGTCGTGGAAGATCGTGTTCCCTTCCTCGTAGAATTGGAGCTTTTCCGTGGCCAAGTACGGTGCCGTCCGGTGGAGAAATGCTCGCCGAGATGATCACGTAAACAAGGTCAACTAGTACTGATGGTTATTTATTCACACGTCCCGATATCATCGCAGTAGTCTGTCAATCACCATACCCAAACGTAGTATATATATAAATATAAACGATAATCGATTGTTATGTGTGTACACTCCCATTCTTCTGTTAATTTGCGGAAATATCATGTGAATTACTTACCTGCCGCAGTAAAAGACGAGAACATAATGACCATTAAAAATATCATTGTTTAGAGATATAGATAATTTTATAGTTTCTTAATTTTATTTATTTATAAAATGAGAAATTTATAGTGTATTAAAAAATGAGTATAGAGAGTAGATGGCAACTGCTTTCGGGTCCTCGGCCTCTCATGGGTTTCCAAAGCGACTTAGGCCGGGCCTCCCTCTCATTCCATGCGGCAAGTGTCGTGATGAGACGAAGATTGTGATGGAGTACCGAGTGAAGAAGGAGAGTCCCAACAAGGATCGTATCTTCTACAAGTGTCCGAATCGTAATGTGAGTTATTTTATCGTATTTAATGATTATGGTTAGTTTATACCTATTTTCATGATGGTTGTGATTAAAGTTCTAATTTTTTGTTTTAATTTCAGTGGGATGGCAGTGGACGATGTTCAGGCTTCTACTGGGAGGAAGAGTATGTTGAACTCGTGCAAAAATATCTTGCACAATAGACAGATACGGCGGCTAATGAGGCAGTGATCCAGCCGAAGAAGCCCAAAGATGTTGCACAATCGGGGGATCTGTCTGTTTTAGTTGAGATTGGTCGCGAAATCCTTGTGCTCCTAAAATGTATTTTAGCTTTAGTTCTTTTAGTGGTAGTTGGGATTGTCTACATTGTAGCGATGCTTTCATAAATTTGTACCTTTTGTGGTGGCACACATGTTGTATAAATAATTAATTATGATCTAGGTTTTAATATGGTATTTATGTCATGTAATGCAGATGAGCCGGCATTGGATGTACAATGCTGATCGCCGCTCCCAAGAGTTCATTGACGGCGTGCATTCTTTGTTACGTGCGGCCGAGGCAAACAAACGCGACGATTTCATGTGCTGCCCATGTGCCATATGTACGAATACGGTGGAATATCCTTGCTCAAGGACTCTTCATTCATACTTGTTCAAGTCGGGTTTCATGCCAAACTATATTTGTTGGACGAAGCACGGAGAAACTAGCGTTGTAATGAAAGAAGGTGAAGAAGAACAATGGGACGACAATGATATTATTCCTGATGGTGCGTGCTTCAATGATACTGCAATGGGAGAAGCTGAAGAAGAGGTAGCCACAGAAGATGAGCCTGCTGATGATCTTTGTCAGGTCATTCGTGACACACAAAGAGAATGTGAAAGTGAAAAGGAGAAGATCAAGTTTGAGCGGATGCTAGAAGATCACAACAAATTGTTGTACCCAACTTGTGATGCAGGGCAGAAAAAGTTGGGAACCACACTAGAATTGCTGCAATGGAAGACAAAGAATGGTGTATCTAACAAGGGATTTAGAGAGTTACTAAAAATCCAAAAGAAGATGCTTCCGAAGGACAATGAATTGCCCACCACTACCTACGAAGCAAAACAAGTTGTCTGTCCTATGGGACTAGAAATCGAGAAGATACATGCATGTCCTAATGACTGCATCCTGTACCGTGGCAAAGAGTATGAGAAATTTGATGCATGCCCGGTATGCCATGCATCGCGGTATAAGATCAGGCGAGATGACCCTGGTGATGTTGAGGGCGAACGTCCGCAGAAGAAAATCCCTGCCAAGGTTATGTGGTATGCTCCTATAATACCACGCTTGAAACGTCTGTTCAGAAACAAAGAACATGCAAAATTGTTGCAATGGCACAAAGAAGACCGTAAGGTAGACAATATGTTGAGACACCCTGCTGATGGGTCCCAATGGAGAGCAATCGACAGAGAATTCCTAGAGTTTGCAAATGATGCAAGAAAGTTAAGGTTTGCTTTAAGTACAGATGGTATCAATCCTTTTGAAGAGCAGAACAGTAGTCATAGCACTTGGTCTGTTACTCTAAGTATCTACAACCTTCCTCCTTGGTTATGCATGAAGCGAAAGTTCATTATGATGCCTGTGCTCATCCAAGGCCTGAAGTAACCTGGCAATGACATCGATGTGTACCTAAGACCACTTATTGATGAACTTCTCATTTTGTGGAATAAAGAAGGTGTACGTGTGTGGGATGAGTACAAACAGGAACACTTTGATCTGTGAGCATTATTGTTTGTAACAATCAATGATTGGCCTGCTCTAAGTAATCTTTCAGGACAGTCAAACAACGGATATAATGCATGCACACACTGCTTCGGTGATATTAGAGGTGTATTCTTGAAAAAATGTCGAAAGGTCGTGTACCTTGGCCATCGTTGATTTCTTCCTGCAAATCACCTCGTAAGAAAGAAAGGCAAGCATTTTAAAGGGAAGGCAGACCACCTGACCAAGCCTCACAACCGAACCGGTGAGGATGTACTCGATATGGTCAATGATGTGAAAGTCATCTTTGGAAAAGGACATGGCAGCCAACCTATTCCGAACGACGCTAACGGTCACGCACCCATGTGGAAGAAGAAGTCCATATTTTGGGACCTACCCTATTGGCAAGTCCTAGAGGTCCGCAGCTCGATCGACATGATGCACCTGACGAAGAATCTTTGTGTGAACCTGCTAGGCTTCATGGGTATGTATGGAAAGCCTAAGGACACATTTGAAGCATGACAGGACCTGCGTTGTTTGAGAGAAAGAGACAACCTACATCCAGAGAAGACAGATGATGGATGCCATTACTTACGTCCTGCCAGCTACACTCTAAGCAAAGAGGAGAAGGAAATCATGTTTGAATGCTTAAACAACATCAAGGTACCATCTGGATTCTCCTCAAATATAAAGGGTATTATAAATGTGCCAGAGAAGAAATTATGTAACTTAAAGTCCCATGACTGTCACGTTCTCATGACGCAATTACTTCCAGTTGCATTAAAAGGAATTCTACCTCCAAATGTACGTCTAGCCACCGTGAAGCTATGTGCATTCCTCAATGCAATTTCTCAGAAGGCCATTGATCCAACTGATCTAGCTAAACTATAGAATGATGTGGTTCAATGTCTCGTCAGCTTTGAGTTGGTGTTCCCTTCTTCCTTCTTTGATATCATGACACACCTCCTAGTTCACCTAGTCAAGGAGATTTTCATTCTCGGTCCTGTGTTCCTACACAACATGTTCCCCTTAGAGAGATTCATGGGAGTCCTGAAGAAATATGTTCACAACCGTGCTCGCCCAGAAGGAAGCATCGCCAAGGGCTATGGAACAGAAGAGGTCATTGCGTTCTGTGTTGACTTTATTCCCAACGTTGACTCGATTGGTGTTCCTGAATCGAGACATGAGGGGAGACTAAGCGGAAAGGGGACACTAGGGAGGAAAACATATATTGGTACGGAGGATGATTATTTCAATAAAGCGCACTACACAGTTCTACAGAACTCCTCTTTGGTAGATCCGTATATTGAGACACACAAGGATCTCTTACGATCCGAGTTTCTAGGGAAGACTGAAGCTTGGATTATGCGTAAGCACATGGAAACTTTCGGCGGTTGGTTGCGAAAAAAATGTCAAGGTGATGAGAGCATCCATGAGCAACTGTATTTATTGGCTATGCAACCATCATGGCATATCGTAACATACAAAGGGTACGAGATAAATGGGAACATATTCTATACAGTAGCCCAAGATAAAAGGAGTATCAACCAAAACAGTGGTGTCTGTATAGATGCCATAGACCCGAATGGGAATAAGCAGACATATTATGGCCGCATAGATGAAATATAGGAACTAGAATATGCACCTACTTTGAAGATCCCATTGTTCAAGTGCCAATGGGTCAAGGTGACCGGAGGCGGGGTAATAGTAGACAACGAGTATGGAATGACAACAGTAGACCTTAGTAATATTGGGTACAAAGACGAACCATTCATCCTTGCTAAGGATGTGAATCAGGTGTTCTATGTCAATGATATGTCTACCAAACTAAAAAGAGGAAAAAACGATAATGACTCAACCAAAGAGCCAAAGCGCCACATAGTTCTTTCAGGGAAAAGAGTCATCGTGGAAATTGAGGACAAGTCGGACATGTCAGAAGATTATGAAAAGTATAACCGAATTCCGCCCTTTAAAATGAACAAAGACCCTAGCATCTTGGTAAATGATGAGGACACTCTATGGTTACGACGCGATCATAACCAAGGGACATACATAAAGAAGAAGTTCACTGCTGTGCCCACTTGATGATATAGTGATTTAATGTAGTGTGTGTTTGAGATATTATGTAATAATTGTGAATTTAGATGTTTATTATGTCGTGTTTCAAATTAAATCAATGTTTGATTTGGTGGGATTTCTCTCTCGAAAAGTTAAATTAGGATATTGAGTGATGAAAAATTAAAATATTAACGTTAAAATGATGTAAAAACAAATTTTCTGTCCAAAACCAATAGTTTTAATAATTTTAATTAAACACTACATTTTTGCATTAACAAAATAATAAATATTAGTTACATTATGTTTTATAATTATAACAAAAAATAAAAAAAGTTAGGTTATAGATTTTTCCTATGTGCAATAAAGAAAAAGAAAATCCATATTTTTAACAAAATAATTTTATGCCTTTTATTTAATTTACTATGTATTTAACAAGAAAATGCATATTTCTATTAAAAAATTTGCTCAAAACAGGCGGGAAACGAAACTGCAGCCCACCTTTACTCCCGGGTGGAGTTTCGTGGCCCGCCAAAAAAACGGGAGTAAAGGGACCTTTACTCCCGGTTGGTAATACGCACCGGGAGTAAAGGACCTTTACTCCCGGCTGGTGGCTGGCACCGGGAGTAAATCTCCCAGGTATATAACCGCCAGTGCCAGGCGCAGATCGATCCCCTCCTCTTCTTCCTCGTCGAACACCGTCGCCCTTTCTCTTCTTCCTCGCGCCGCCGCCGATTTGTCTTCCCCTACGCATTAGCCCGCCCCCGTGACACTGGAGCCCGTGCCTCGCCTCGTGCGGCCCTCCACCACCGACGACCTCGTGCCAACGACCTCATGTGGCCCGGCCTCCACCACGCACACCTATGGCCCTCCACCGCGCCTGCCCGAGGTGAGAGTTCTCTCGGCTTTCGTCGTGCATGGTGAAACGGCCTCAGTGAGGGCTCGTGCATGGTTGGGGTCTTTTGCTGCTTGTTGTCCATAGCGGAGGAGCCATCAGCTGCTGCCGTCTTGGGGGGCATGCCATGGTTGTCAGTTTCAACAATGGTGTCTGGGGCAACGGCATGCCATGGCTGCGACGAATCATTTCCTTGAAGCACGCCACGTGCAAGTCAACAGCCTTGCCGTCCAAGTGGATGTGGTACCTGTACGCCCAGAACCTACTCCGACGGCCCTTGATGTCTCTAGAAGTCACACGGTGGCGAATCTCGCGATGCCTTCCGGTGGAGCTCTAAGGCTCGGCCGTCGTGGACAATGCGTTCCGGCAGTGTGGCGCAGCCCTGGTGGATGTCGAGGTCTTGTTCGAAGCAGTGGTAGATGTAACTTAGCTAGCTGAAACTTGCAACATCACGACATCACGCACCGACGACACCACCCCGGCCCGCCTCACGTCGTCGTCGTCAGCACACCGGCCCGCCTCACGTCATTGTCGTTAGCACACCGGCCACCGCGCCGACACGTATATATACGTCATTTGTATTCATATGCATGTATATATACGTCGCGGAGCACCGCCGCCCTCGTTCGCCTATGCGTTTCTATGTATACGGCGGAGCACCGCCGCCCTCGTTCACCCATGTGTACAAACATATATACGGCGGAGTGGAGCACCGCCACTCTCGTCACACCGCCCTCTCTTGTGGCCAAGTCGATCAACATTCGTATTACGTGTCGGCATAAGATATATTGTAGTTAATAAAGTGACTATGTTTAGTTTAAGATATATGATGAATGACTACATGGTTCACATGGTACATAGGATCACAACATCACGCACCGACATCGCCCCGGCCCACCTCACATCGTCGTCGTCAGCACGCCGGCCCGCCTCATGTCGTCGTCGTCAGCACACCATGCGTTTCTATGTATACGGTGGAGCACCGCCGCCCTCGTTCACCCATGTGTACAAACATATATACGGCGGAGTGGAGCACCACCCTCTCTCGTGGCCTAGTCAATCAACATTCGTATTATCGTTATCGTTAACGCTAAACAATCACACCAGGGCAAATTGCGTCGGTGACTAGGGCGAACCATGTTGTTGATGTCACCGACGTGGTTCGCCCTAGTCACTGATGCAATTCGCTCTCGGCCGTTTATGTATAGCCCTAATTCGCCCTAGTACCGACGTAGTTCGCCCTAGTGTGGTGAATTGCGTCCGTGACCAAGGGGCAAGATTTAATAATGCATATTGTTCATAGATTTTACGCATGTAAGCAAAGATTTGACGTACTATATATTGGTTTTGTTTTTTGAAGCTAGATGGCCAACCCGAGAAACATGGATGAGGAGGAGTTGATGATGAATTTGATCAACACTGGCACTCAAGTTGCCGGCGATGATGGTGCTAAAAATAACGTGCAAGAGGATGTAGATGACGGGAGTCAGTACTTAGCTCTTGAACAAAATGAGCAACAACATATTGGCCAAGTATATATTTTTTATTATTAGCTATATATATTATCATATGTCTTATGTGTGCTCATGACATTAAAAATAATGTTTATGTTTTGTAGCCCTCTAGATCGAGATCAACAACTACAACGAAGAGTAAAAATGTTTGAGGTCCAAAAAAGCCATTGGAGGGCCGCTTCATCATCTCGAAGTTCAATGTGGATACAGGCGAACCGGGGGGGGGTGCAAATAAAATGAAATTCGTGCACCACTGTGGTTACCTTGTACGGGACCAGCTCCCGATCAGTACCCGCGAATGGAAGAAGAAGACTAATGCTCCTCATATCAGTTTTGTCTCCGATCGTGACAAGAAGTTAATTTGGAATGATGTCTTGGAACATTTCACGCTCCAAACAGATGGTTATGATGATATAATAGATGGTGATGAATTGAAGGAGCAAGTTAGGGATTGGGCAATGAAGAAGATGGCCACCCAGTTTCAAACTTGGAAGAAACACCTATACACGATGTATGTCAAGAAGAACATAGCACCAGATTTTATTGTCCCAGCCCCGATCTCAAAGCAAAGGCCCTATTGGGATGAGTTTGTACAATACAAGACGTCAGAAGAGGGTGTGAGTCAGTGATAAAGAACCAACGTAATGCCCAACAGAAGACATACCACCATAACTTGGGATCAGGTGGCTACCCGACTGCCATTAAGAAGTGGAACAAAATGGAAGCAGACCTTCTTGCTAAGGGTATCACCCCAGAATCACTCGAGTAGGGAGAGCGTGCAAAGAATTGGTTTTTTGCTCATGGGGGAACACTGGACCAGGAGACAGGGAAGTGCGTTTATGGCGCAAGACTGCAAGAAGCAGCAGAAAGATTGT
Source organism: Miscanthus floridulus (assembly GCF_019320115.1). NCBI lineage: Eukaryota > Viridiplantae > Streptophyta > Magnoliopsida > Poales > Poaceae > Miscanthus > Miscanthus floridulus. The sequence goes on from NC_089590.1 coordinate 86,412,451, forward strand.
TTTATGTTCTGAGAGCTACTGCTAGTGGTGCGTTCAGGCCCAACAGAGAGAAAGATGAACTTACATATGCCATCGGGACTGTTGAACACGGTGGCCGAACTAGAGGCAAAGGAAGTGTCTCGTGGAAGCATGGATTTCCTCAGGACAGACCTTCCTACAGAAGCCGTCAGAGAAAGAAGGAAGAAGAGGCATAACGGCTCCAGAGGTTGGAGGAAGCGGTGCGTGAAGCACAGGAGCGGGAAAAAACCTTAAAGCGAGAATGCAGGGGGAAATCAGAAGGCAAGTGCAAATAGCAGTGAGTGCAAGCAAGCAGACATCAGAGCCAGGAATCAACATTAGCCAATCTATTCAGTTGAAAAGCAGTTGCGCTTCCACAGAGATACCAAATCAATGGGACACAGGACTGCGCTTCCCTGTGGATGACATCACTGAACCTTGTACATCGTGTGAGCTACACATTCCGAAGAGGAATTCCACAATCAAGGTGGCTATCGGTCTTGTTAATCCTATCGACCGAACCAAGACACCAAGGATTCATGGGAATATAATCCAAGAAGGATATGCTACCATCTCGGTAGATAAAGCTGAAAAATGTTTTAGTGATTTGCCTCTTGACATTCCTGGAGGTGATGGCGAGAAGACTCTCGGAGAAGCAGAGAAGACATTCATTCTATGGCGTAAGCGCTACATCATCATTCCCAGGATGTCGCCTCCACCTCCTCCTGAACTACCTCACCATAGGTGCGAATGAAAACACTACATCATTAATTTATATTGGCTTAAATAATTAACAATCTGCTCATAATAATATGTCATTCCTTTTTTATAGCAGATCCTCCCCCAACCTAAATCCAATTGTTCAATCGCCAGATCATCATAGTGCTCTGTACGATGACAATGTGTTAGAAGGCGAGGCTGCATCCACACCATCTCCAAGGAGGTCTCCAATGCCACTGCCACCACCTCCAAGGAGGTCTCCAACGCCTCCCCTGCCCCTGCCTACCAAGAAGCCAAGTACTAGCAAGAGGCCAGCCCCGCAAACGAAGAACCAGTCCCCGCCGGCAAAGAAAGCCACCGTGAAACCAAGGGCTATTCCCAAAATAATATCTGAAGAGAAGGAAGAAGGAACTGATGCATATAAAAATGATATGTCCAGATTCTATGACAAACTTAAAAAGAATCAAGAAGCAAGGAGAAACCCGGAGAAATCGTACTTCTTCATAGCTCCAGATATTCTAAGAAAAAAGGTGGCTTCTTACCAGCAACAACAGCGGGAATCTCGTAAGCCATCCAAATCAACGTTAACGGACTATGACCGCACTCTCACCAAGTCAATTGAGGCGGCACAGAAAAAGAAGCGAGCAGGGAAAGGAGTTGCACAACTCGGACAACAATCGCACCAATCAATACCCCCGCTAGTTGTTGGTAATGAATATGGTTCGAATTTAGGATTAATGCATCAGGCAAACATACCTCTAGATGTTGATTTGGATCACCTTGGTGAATTTATTGATGAGACTGGTCTCGACCTTTACCAGATGTTTGGTGATGGAAACATTGAGAGTGCGGCGGAGGTTGATATTTGGAAGAAAAAATTTGTGCTAGGCCAGAGTCTATACAACCCTCAAGCCTTATGTGATCTGGGGACGCAAATGTACCTGCTAAACAAGTGGTACATGCAGGCATCTACCGGTGGAGACTTCTACGTTGGTGTCAGAATTAGAGATGAACATTGGTTCCGTGACGATGATGTTATGTATGTTGACTTTGCAGAATTTCATCAACTATGCCACCTGACCTCTCTGGACAAAGTTATCATTAGCTGCTATTGCCTGTAAGTAATAATTCTTTCGATCTATTATTAAACTCATCATATGTGTGTATATGCATATAAATTATCCTAACAAGTACTATATATATGTAGATTTACAATGACAGAGCTCAGAAAGGAAGACTGCAATGAAATTGGTTTTGTTGATCCCCATATAGTATTCAAAGACCTAGTTACTCCAAAGACTAATTGGAAGTCTGAGTCAGAGAGTAACCTCATGAACTTCTTAGTGAACCAACGCCACAAGAAGGATATACTCTTTCCCTACAACTTCAAGTGAGTGTTAATAATGTCAATCATCCTTAATGGCTCATATGTTGATTCTAGTTAATTAATGAGTGTTATGCGTTATATCCTATAAATACATACGGCAATCACTGGATATTGATGGACATCGATCTGGTGAAAAGTCACTTGATAATCTATGACTCGATGAGAAAACCACAACAAGACTACTAAGATATGATAGATATTATCCAGAGGTAATTTCGGTATCTCTAGCAACTATATATACACACAAACATGATGATTAACTATATCTGATGACGTGGCAAATTTTTTATTGGGTAGTGTTTGGAAAACCTTTATTGAGAAGCAACACATGGAAAAATGCAAAGCGCCACTGAATATAACCCCTTTGAAAGTAAGTCCCCTAAATCGCATCATCTTTATTAATTAAACATATAGCTTTCACCGGATCACCAGATTGGATGACAAATCTTTTTCTCGTAAAGTGGTGTCTGAGGCAGGAACAGGGGAACAACTATTGTAGTTACTATGTTTGCAAGTTTATTAAGATGGTCTCCCAAAGAACTCCTACAGAGAGACTCAAAGTACGTTAAAAATACACTATATATTCATTTAATTATTATTATTGATTGTGTTACTATGTCTTTATATATATATATATGTATGTGCATATATTAATTTATTTTCCTTTAATTCAAACCTGTAGGCTCGATGGGTGGAGGAAAAGGTCATACGGCAAGATCAAATCAAAGCAATTCAAGAGTCTATAGCTGGATTTTTTAATGAGCAGGTCATCGATTCCAAGGGCGAGTTCTACTTCGACCCAACACTGCCATGGAAGCCAATCTAGAGGATGAGAGAAAACTTGTTATATCACAACAACTGTAATGCAATCTTTTGTAATATATGCACATGAAATAATATAATGTAAAATACACATATGCATGCATGCATGTATATATATATATATATATATATATATATATATATATATATATATATATATATTTCTATGCTTGAATTGTGTGATTTAATACGTTCATTGTGCTTGAACCGAAACATACTATACGCGCGTATAAATGTATAATTAGCAGCGTACAATATGACTTCGAAAACCTATTTTGAAAAGAAAAGAAAAAAATGAAAAGAAAAGAAAAAAGAAAAAACCTTTAGTCCCGGTTCGTATTACCAACCGGGACTAAAGGGTGCCGGCCGTCGTGGCATGTCAGGAGGCAACTTTAGTCCCGGTTCCTGACCCGGGACTAAAGGACCACCCTTTAGTCCCGGATGCTTGCTCCCGGGTGGGGAACCAGGACTAGAGGGGGTTCCCCACCGAGAGTAAAGCTCTGTTCTCTACCAGTGGGATGAAAACGGATCGGATACGGACGGATATCACCGATATTACATTTGTTTTCATATTTCTGTCCGGATTTGGATTCGAATACGGATAGGGTCAACTATGTCGGATAGGATACGATTGGATATCGACATCATAAATATGCGATTTGAGTATTCGGATACGGATACGGTATCGGATGTTGGATATCCGGACTCGGATATAGACAGATCTCAACCCCTCTAAACGGATTCGGTTTCGAATACGGTCGGAAAATATCCATACCATTTTCATCCCTAGTGCCTGAACCTAAATTGATAAAATATACAATAAAGTAATCATTAATCTGGGCAGTAGTGCTTAGCTCCCAATGCATTAGCATGCAAATTTCATACCAAAAGTTTCAAGATGCTACGAACATGCAAAGACATCGCATGAGTTGGACCAAACTGTTTCCATGAATCCAGTAAGTTAATGATGACTTCATTACAGCCAAAGAAAAGCTAAATACAATTTGGTGGTTATATCTCCAAATAAAGCAGCATGAAATGAGAAGGGCAGCTACGCTATTGCATGACATTAAAATACCCTGTTACAATCATAGACCACGGCACAGGCTAAAATAAACACCGAATTGTGGTTGTTTCCTATTAGGATGAACAACACTGGTTTCTGACAGACAGGTGCGAGTATATCTGAGATTTTGAAATATCTTTTGAAAAAAACTAGTTAATGAGCCATATGCATTCACTGCAAGGCCACAAATTCCAGTAAGGACATACAAATTACAGTCAGGTACAAAATCACAGGAAAACGAAGATAGCCATGCAAAAGTCACATGCCCAACCTTCCATCTTCGTCATGGCATCCTCCAAACCACATTCACCAACTCCTCACCCACCTGGCCACCTGCACATTCACAAACTAAGATTTGACCCATATAATGCACAAGTAAAGACTTGGTTACAACACTATATTAGCAAGCCCATCCACAAACCTGCTCCCCGCCATTTACAGCCGCACTCCTCGACACATTTAGTCCAAGCGTTATCCAACCGCGTACATGACGCATATCATCAGAAGGCATTTGCAGCAACCCAGTCAACTGACAATTGGGTGATTTCCCTCATTGGTCTTGGTGGTAACTTATCCCGCAAAAAATTATGCAGCCCAAAAGCAGCCAGGATTATCTTGTTCTGCTTTTCCCTAGGATAGTGAGGCACTTCTTTCAAAATTTTCCACCTTGCTTTGACCACCCCAAATCCCCTTTCAATCACATTTCGCAAACTTGCATGATGGAAATTGAACACCTCTTCGAATCTCTCGGGCCGCCTATCCTCAAACTGCTTCAGGTGGTACCTGGTGTTGCGATGTGGGCCCGAATAACCCCGTTCTCCTGCGTAACCCGAGTCGACCAAGTAGAACCTACCTACACAACACCAAACAAGTTCACAGAGGCAGAAACACAACATATTGCACAACAACAAAGAAATGTACTCCAACTAGTGCAGGCCAGTCAACTAACCTTCAGGTGGGTGCGGAAAAGTCTGTGTTGCCCATGCCTGCCTAAGGACGAACATGTCGTGTACTGCCCCTGCCATCCCCACACCAACATATGTGAAGTGCTGCTCAAAGTCGCATATTGCTACCACATTTTGGCTAGTATAGCCCTTCCTATTAATGAAATCATTGTGTACGGTCCGATCAACGAGTACCTTAACATGTGTGCCATCTATAGCTCCAATGCAACCATCAAACAAAGGAGTGTACTTGAACTGTTTTTCATGAATAGTTCTGTAGTGCCTATCTTTAGGCACTAGAACCGTGTTAGAAAAAGGACACCACAACATCCCACACTTCACCAAACTTGGTGCTAACCGTGGCCAATGCCCTACTAAATCTATCTGCCATATCGCGCTGTGATCATTGTGTGCCCATAGCCCAAAGGAACATCCCTAACCCCTCTACGGTATTCATTTCCTGAGTCGCTTGAAGGCCATGGTTACTAACTAAAATGTTATGCAACTCCATGAAAGATTCAGGGGACATGTGAAAGTTAGTCTTGCACCTTTTGGGGTCAGCTAGGGTTTTCTGGACAAATGGCACACCATTCCGTTCTTGGACACCTAACCTAGGAGGGTGCACTGGAACCTGACTCTCTAGCGCAGCTACATATCCGCCATAGGCAGCGCCAGCGCTGCCACATCCCAAAAATATGTGCTTGAGTCACTTGAATGTTCACTGGTGTCGTCGCTGTCAGCCATGGTTTCAGCAACCTGATTGACCACCACAAACAACAAACAACCATCTCAGATTACATATAGATTAATGCAGAGTCCAACCAATCTGTACATTTGGTCCACAACAAATTGTACAAGGTAGATGTTGCCTAACCTCAGTGGTGCGTTGTCGTGGTTGTAGTTGCTGCCTAACCGAGGTCCGTTACTGCAAGACAGGAAAGCAACAAACGATCAGTCTTCAAGTTGAAGAAGGCTAAAAATAGAAATAACACAGTAACTATTAATTAGTTCAAGCAAACACTAAATCGTACAACAATGCAGCACAATTATGACATCATATGGTCCACAAACCAGTGCAGATTATTACAAACATAGTTCCAGACACACTTAACGTTACATTGAGGAAAATTTAAGTACGAAACAGCACGCTGAAAACTGATTGTTCAACTACTACACACGAAGCATGTTATTAATGGTTGTTGGTCTGCATGCTATGCCTCCAAGTCCACTCGATGTACTTCACGCGATTGTCCCTTTCTTCAATGTTCTTGAACTGCGCGCAGCATGCCAGTTTTTGGAACAGATGTAATGCCATCATAAACAGCTCTGACCCTTCTGGCACACCATCTTGATGTAGGATCTGCATCACTTCGCTTTGCTCCTCTTGTTCACGGCTTTGGCCTCGCTCATGGGAACTCCTTGCAGCAATACTCTCTGATAAGCTATGCATGTACTCGCCCAAGTTGCAAGACCTCTTTTTCAGAGGGCTCGTAACAACATGGTCCCTGCTTGACCGTTTCGCAGAAGTGCCGACACTCGAAGGGCCGATGTGTTCCTGTGCCGTCCTTGGTGGAGTGCGTGCTACATCATTAAGACCACCGGACCACATGAAAGTCCCTCTGTCCCTGGTGTGGGACCCGAATAGAGTGAACAACTCATCCAGGAATGGCGGTGGTGCGGCAAGGTCTTGAGGGTCAATGGGTTCCTGCAAGGATTAGTCATGTTAACCAATGTAACAAACGAATAGGCCTGCGCATCGTTGCATCAATTACCTCGTCTTGGCTGCCATCGTGGGGGCCTTCCTGAGTGTCCTCATTTGAGTCGAACCAATCGTCATCACCCACAACACAACCCATTGAAGGATCACGCCCGAGTCCAGTGCGGTTATTAAGTGTTTTCCATGTATTGAACTTGTCTTTCAAACTACCCAATTTGTTGCCGACCTGCCTGTTCGTGTAGGAGAAGCCTGAATTGCTAAGCTCTTAGTACACGTTCTTCCAACCTTCCCTAGTTAACCCTTTCTGGGTGAAGTTGCATTTGTCCTTCTCTGCTATACAGAGGTCCAGCAACAACTTGGTAGTGGGAAGGTCCCAAGTGGCACGTTGGCGGTGCATCTATTGGAAGTGTATTATGTCCACACTGATTTTGTATATTCGGTACGTATACAAGACATGCTATGAACCAGGTGTAACACCATTGGTGTTACGAACTTGTTTAGCACCACGATTTAGGCCTAAGAAAAATTTCCGAATCGAGTTTTATTGGGTTTTTAATTTAAACGTACTTGAGGCGATAAGTGAATCATATGTGACTTAGTTTCGTGGACTCAAATAAACGCTCAAGATAAATTACGCAGTGCGTAGAAAAATTCAGGAATGTCCAACGACGATTCTAGAGAACGGTTTGTCCTGTTAGATTAAGCATGAAAATCAACTTTTATAAATAAAATAAAATCCATTAATAAATAGAACGATACATATATATAAACTCACGGGTTTATTTTGTTAAGCACGAACTGACGAGAAAGAGAGCGCATCAGCTTCGTTTATTTTTCCGACATGCAACGTACTCGCCTGGCATTACTTTTTGATCACTGCCTCGTTCTCATCGTGGCCCTACAATTCTCTGCATTGCAAAGTCTCATCCATCCGCATCCATGCTCTCCGGCTTTTGCTTTGCTTCTGTCTCTGACTTGATTACTTATGTCTACATTTGCTAAGCCGAACTACCGTGTGTGCACCAATGCCACAGCTCTGCTCTCCCTCCCCAGCTTGCCATCCCTCTGTTTGCCTCACGCCGACGCCGACTGTGAATATCACGATTCACAAGTCTACCACTAACAGTCAGGGTGCTCGTAAGTAATGCACGACTAATAACAATCTGGATCCTTGCCTTGTACTCTGACTACAGGCAGTCAACATCTTCCTGGGATTGGTTCTGGCTGTACGGCCACTGAGTCACCACAACCAGAACCAGGTGCAGCCAATAGAAAATCTAACTTCCGAAGCATACAAAGGACTAGAATCTAATGACAGTGATTAGACTAAGCTGGCCTGCCAACCACGACACACTGTTGTGTTCAAAAGGTATACCCGGCCAGTCATGGTATGATGATGGCTCAGACTTTGGTCATGGTCACCTCTGCAGTCAAGACTTGCCCTTCGGGCACTCCACTTCGCAGGCACCTTTTTCCACACGGAACATTGTAGCACGCAGACTCACTGTAGATCCGCAGAAACACTGTAGCTCGTGGAACGTACTGTAGCGCCTTGGAAAGTACTGTAGCATCATGTAACATTGTTCATCCGAAGCATCACAGTCGTGCGCAGCCGCGCTTTATTACCTTTCAGCAAGCTAGTTAGCCGCTAGCTTTACGACGCGTCGCTGTCGCGCCTTCGCGTCGCCTGCCTTTAAAAGGATACGCCGAGCCGTTTCACTCCGCTGCTCACTTGCTTCTCTCAAATCAAGTTTCTCTGTTCTTGCTCGTAAAAATTGCGTCTATCGATTTCTCCCGAGCTGCAATAATCAGCTGAGGTAGCTAATCTGCAATTGATCTTCTCATTCTCTAATGTTTTCTTGACCTATGGTCTCCTCCCCCATTAATTCCTTGACCTGCATGAATGAATCAGCACCCCACCACCAAGCACGTTTAGCCCAAAGCACACTCTAGTCCTAATGTGCTCGTCAAGTCCAAAGACCACTCAAAGTCTATCATTTGAATTAATGCACTCATGACCAAAGACCCACTCCAAGTTCATCACGTGAAATCCAATTCACATGACTAGCTAGCCAAATGCCACCTCCACCTCCAGCCTCGCATCTCCTGCCTATAAAGGACACGCCAAGCCTGCCGAGCCATCCCACTCCGCCGCTCACCATCTTACTCTCTAAATCAAGTTTCTCTGTTCTTGCCTGGGAAGGCTGCGTTCTTTTGATCTCCTTCCTCGAGCTGCAATTGACCAAGGTAGATAGTCCCCATACATCCCCTACCTCCCTTCTACCTCCCCATGCCCTTAGATTTGGAAGTCATGGCTAGAATCGCCATCAGGCGAAAGTCCAGCAGCTATCCATGGTGGACGAGCTGAGGAGCACAAACGCCCGGTGCTCTCTGTGTCTCTCTCGAAGAATCCTAGCCATACACCCACTCTGCTCTTTGTTTAAGTCCACAGCAGCAGCTTGTCCTATGCCATGTGCTAGTAGCAAAGCCGAGAACCAACTCAGCTCCTATACACGTAAAGTCAAGAGTCATGAGCCATTAATCCACTCCACCAATTTCTTTATTCCTTTTCCCTTTCTAATAACCAGCGGCAGCTGGTGGCCACTAATCATGTTTCATTTTCTCTCCTTGTGATTAATTAGCGGCCACCTTGCACAATTAATATCTCTACTATGCTAACTCTGATTCCATCACTTCTTCCTAAATTCATCTAAAATCGAACCCCACCTATCCATAAAGTTTCATAATTTTTGGAACGCAGTTGAATTTATGTGAATATTTAATTGTGTCTGTTTGTCGAGTACCGCGAGTTTGACGTCGACGGAGGGACGTCGATGGATTGTGGAGTCATCGGGAGTTGCTGGAGAAATGGTACTTTTGGAAGCGTGATTGGATTTCTAAGAATTTCGGCTATCGTTGATTATTTACATCTATGCATTTGCATCAATACATATCATAATAGGAACGATGATGGATCGTGGGATCAACTGGAGTAGCTGAAAGATGATGCTATGGTGATCATATCACGAAGATGGAATGCTAACTTTTGGTTATATTTTACCCAGGCAAGCCCCGGTGCATAACCTCTACTTTTCTGCAGTTTAAATTATATTTGTGCATTAAGTTTAAGGAGTTGAATGAAACTCACTTGCATATATATCTTTATTCCTATGAGTCTTACTAGTATGACAGGATCGTGTAGAATGCTATGCTACAGGACTCCGGTAGAAGTCGAGTGATTGCCTGTCACTCGCGAGAGATAGGAAATATATTATTGGATTACTATCACTTGGAAAATATCAAAATGGTGGAAAGGAAAATGGTGACCGGGCAGGGATATGGTTTGGGTATTGGTGAGTGTAAGGAGTTGTGTCGCCGTGGACACGGGGCATAGCTTGGTTACACTATTTTTCCCTGTCTGGTCGGTTAAGGACCGATCATTGCATATGACTCTAGGCAGGTCACAGACTTATTATCCCGAGCACATACTTGTGTATGGGCGCTTGGAAGACTTGTTGCTCTCTTGTCGCGGACCCGGCTCTTTCCGGACCGACTATTAGGGTTTGTTTTGGTGGAGGAGGTCCTTGCACCGCACTGAGTCCGGGACTCAGGGGCGGGGGCTTGGAGTCCCAGTTTGGACGGGGACCTGGACACCCAGGACAGGAGAGTGATGGGTTGGTCCTGCTTGTGCCTGGGGTACAAGCGGGGCGTGTGTTTTCGGGGTACCCAGCTGGGGGCATTGATTCGCGAATCGCCGGGCTATCCAGTACGGCTTGTCTGCGGTTTAGCATCGTAGTAAGAACTGAAGATGAAAGATGAAAGATGGAAAAGGAAATCTGATTGCTTACCACCTGCTTGAAAATAGCACAGGTGCTTACATAGAATGGTTAGTTAATGAACCAATGTGGCTATTAATAAAAATCAAATATAAGGACGCACGCTTAGTAATGCTTCCTGCAAATGCAACCCACAAGCCAGATAGCCTTGCATATCCTTGGAGTCTTTTCTTTCCTCCTGTCGGGTAAGTCTTGCTGAGTACAATTGAGTACTCAGGGTTTTATTCCCCCTGTTGCAGGTGACAGTTTGATGCTGGAGCTGACCCTTGTGTGTGGATTCCTCCTGGTGGGCTCAGCGAGGATTCCTTTACGTCGCAATCGTAGTTTTTATTTATAACTCTCACCAAATGTTTTTATAAATGAAAGTTTCATAATCTGTTGTAGTAGTTTATATATCAATACTTCATCATATCATGAATAGATGTTTATTTCCGCTATAATTCTGATCACATGTTTAAATTCCGCTATACATTAAATTATTTATAACTATGATAATATGATTACATTCCGCTGTTATACAATAACTATTATACTCTGATGTTGTACTAAAAGGGATGTATGAAATGGTTAAGAATGATGTAAGCTTTGTTCTCTCATTTGTGATCCTGATGGCAAAAATGTGGATTTTCGGGTTCTCCCCTAGGGTGTGCCCGACGGAACCGAGTAATTTAGTGTTCTCCCTTGAGTGCTTAGTGTCTAATGGAAGACAAGCACTCCTGTGAGGCATTAGATTAGGCGGTTCTGCTACACCAGGCACATAACAGGAAGTACAAGATGCGGAATGTAAAAGCATGTGAACTTGCCTTCGTTGGAAGCTTCGGTTTTCTGGGCCTTAGGTTGTAGCGCGCACCTTCCGGAGGAGAGCACGAGGAGGAGGACGAAAGTGCCAGTGTTGGGAACGAGGAGCAGCACCAGATGGATACGAGGTTCCTAGAGTGGACAGGACAACACGGGGGAGATTGTGAGCAACTAAGAAGTGTATTAGCAATTAGGGATGGCGATTGCAAACAAATCTAAACCTAGACTAACCGGAGTCGTAAGAACAGCGGGAAGGGTGCGCTTAAAACGATTACGTACCGGATCTGGTGAAATCGACGGCCGATGACGGGTCCAATGAGGCGACGAGGGCGCGAACAACCAGATCGGACTTCAAATCGGCTGGATCCCGGACGCGCAAGGATCCTGTTGAAATGAAAGCGGGATGTCAGAGGTCTTTGACGGTCAGATCCGAAGGGGGGAGGGACGGAAAAGGTGACGACGGCGATGAAATACCTCGGACAAACCGGCGGCGCCGCCAATCGATGACGGATCGACGGCGGGAACAGGTGACGGGTCGAGGGGGGGCAGCGCGGATCCTGGCGTTTGAGGTCGATTGACGGCCGTAGGGTGTCCGGTTCGGGAGGTGGAGGCGTTGGGGTTGGCGGGGAGCGGCGGACGGAGACGCGCAGCGCCGCAAGGAGTGGAACCCTATCGGGCGAGCGAATGGGGGGAGGGAAACGATACAGCGCCATCGGGGGCTTGTATACCAGGCGAACGCCTGGGCTGAAAAGGCCTTAACCATCAGCCGAATTCAGCCCGTATCAGCCAGAAGTGGAGCAGCCGAACGGGCCGTAAAATGGGACGGAGGGAGTATGCAACCAAACAAATATGCATTTATTTTGGGACGAAGAGTTTATAATATAAACAACCAAATAATATAAATCAATGCAATTTTTAAATAATAATAAATAATTTTAATAGATTATTAACTAATAACAATGCATACACATGATTAATTAAGGAATGTATAGAAGGATGTTTGGGCAGCTAGGCAACTAGTGCTAATCGGTAATCAACTCCCACGTATGTTCCTAAACAGAGAAATCAGCAAGGAAATGAAAGAAAAGATAGAAAAAACAAAATCTAGACGCATTCCAACCAACTAGTACTAGTCATCTCCCAGGCAACCAGCATGCTGTAGCCAGGCACACTCGTTTCTGGTGTCCTGGCTGAGGCCACGCTTGGCTGGTCCAGGAACATTTCCAGGACTCCAACCAAACGTATCCCAGGCAAGACAAATCTGGTCCAAAGTACAAACCAAAAAAGCCCTAATAGCACCAGGGTTAGTCGGTCAGATATCATTGTAGCCTGATTCCGGTCAGGAAATGAATTTCCTGAGTACCTGATACTGACTAGGCTCTCTCGCACTCTGACCATGGACTATGCGATGACCAGAGCAATCATCTTATGATGGAACTGGAAGCACATCATCCATCGCTCAACAAGGATCAGCAAGATTATTCCTAATCACAAAATTGAGCACAAAGAGCGCCACCTCTCTCACATATGTGAACCGCCTCTACTGAGACTTGACGGTGGCACGCTTAATTTGCTCCTTAGTGCCCACGGAAGCTTGACCCATGAACGAAAAAAATGCTCATTTAGCAAGATAGCTACAGAATGCAACCAAATAAGTGAGGCAACGTATGATCTGATGGGGACTCTTCGTCCCTCCCATCGATTCATCAAATAAAATAAGGAGGGAAAACTTACTCAATGGATCGAATCATGCATTCTCGCCTTGCATCTATACACTGATAGTAGTCTCCATGCAAAAGATTGTCTCGAACTATAACAACGATCTTCATAGTTATGCTCTTACACAATCTCCGAGCAATACAAGTGCTCGATTCATTTATGGATCGGATGAGAGTTCCACTCATAGGACGATGAAGGGTCACGACAAACCCACGTCCCACTGCCGCACGGAATAAACCTGGAACCATCTATCATATTATGTAGCCTAAACCTTGGGTCAAAATTTTTTTTTCTCGAATACACAAAAGATTTGCGTATCATTGTAATTAAGAAGAAGAGTTTAACCATACACACGACACACTTCTAATGAACGCCCTAGGAGGTCTTACAGTTGTGACTGGACCTTCCTAGCAGACTGTTTCGAACTTCGATATTACATGAAAGTAAACAACCAAACTAAGAGCAGCGCAGTAATCTACGGAGCTGGGCGTCTCCGCTACTGGCCGTGCGACCCTGCTCCATCATCCGAGAAGAGTCTTCTACCAGTCCTAGCATTGGTCGCCGGGAACAACATGTCTAGTGCTTCGACTTCACTCGACGTCAAGTTCCTTGCGAATAAGTCATCGTATGCTCGCTTGGACGCAGATGAGATTGGAGCTGCCGGCGGTATAAAGCCCATCCTCTGCATGAGGAGCACCTCGCACCGCTTGGAGGTCGGATTGTGCGCCAGCGGCTGAGCGGCAATCCGTTTGCTCCGTTTTGGCAGGGGTTGCCTTGTGGTTGCCACCTTCTGCCTTGGTGGGCTGGTGATTAATGGCGACATTCGCTTGAGCTGCACATCCTCAGTGAACCGTGCAAGACGCCGGGCAGCTTCGCATGGTGTGGGCGGCGCGTCGCTGGGGATGGTGCAACCATCTACGACGCTGGGTGCTCCCGCTCGTGGTGGCGTGAGCTGTGGCGGCCCCTGCACTGGCGACATCAGAGACAAGTCTATCGTCCACTGAGCAGCCGTCGCGGGGAACATGTGTCCGCCACTGGTGCTTCAAACTCCTGAGGGGCTGTCGTAGCAGGCAGACACTCAGGTGTTGCTGCTCTCATTGGCTGGCTCACGACGAGCTAGGCAGCAAGCTCCTCCAACATCGGGTCGAACGAGACGACCCATGCGGGAGGTCCCACGCTCGCACACAACGCCAATGCCAGCGGATCTGGCTCAAGGAAGCAAAGTGTAGTAGCAAAAGAAGCGGCGTTGTCGGCAAGTGCGCCCCTGCTGATGTCCCTCGCCGACTTACTCCGGCGGCGGCGGCAGGTGCTGTCAGCGCCCTCCATGGCCCCATGCGCGGCCCCATCCAAGCTCGGTGGACCATCGTGTGGCGCCTAGGAGGTCGGAGGGTCGCCACGAGCAGAGTGCCGTGGTAGGTTGGCACCCGTCGTCGCCGACTTTGCAGACCTATGCCGCTTGCTGTCCCTGGCGAGGTGACGGTAGCCGTGGCAGCGTAGGCAACCGGCAAGTTGCGACGTGGTACGAGTAGGAGAGACAGTTAAAGCATCTGTCGCGAAGCTCTGCGGGGATCCTCCGTGCCTGCGGGAGCTGCTTTTGGCGATGCTCAACCGAGGCAGTCACAGGTTGTGTCTCCTGCCATGGGAGGATCTCCCGCCACCCATCGGCATTGGGGCGAAGATCCTTCCGCGGCGACCAAGGCGTTGGCGGGTAGGGATATGACCATCCAATGGCCGAGCAGGCAGGCCGTGCACCAGCTGTGGGCGTAGCCGACTACGTCTCCTCCGTCTTCACCTAGGTCCCTGCCGTCCAGCGTCCACCACACCACACCCTTGAGTCATGATCGGGCGAGTCTGGGCACACGACGGGGACGCATCTACTGGCGTTGCCGGGCGACGAACGGCGTCGAGGTAGGTTGTAGGCTTATCATCGTCAGACTCATCACCGTCGTCGTCCGCCCATCGATGGCTCTTCGTGCGCCCACTAGAGAAGCAACCCGGGTGGAACGGGGCCGCGTCCGGTGAGAGAGGGGAGGGGCTACGGGAGGCATGAGGTGCCGGCCGCCGGTAGGACGACGCGCATGGCGCCGGGCTCACTCCCCCACTCCCAATCAGAGGCGACATACTACCGTCAGGCGCGGCTGGCGCCTCGGCTGCTGTTGACCTAGGCGAGGTGGCCACAGCGGTGACAACCGGCACAGGCGACAATGGGGGTGGTGGATGGTTAGTGGAGGACCGCGCCAACCACCGTGGTGTGCCGCTGACCTCAGAGGACATGGACCTAGACGAGGGCCGCGTGGCTCGAGATGCGACCCCACAGGGGCTTCCCGGCTCCGGCGGCCGCCGCAGCTGCTACTACGGGTGGGGCTGAAAGCTCTAGTTTGGTTTTGGTTAATTGATGAAACCCTAAGTGCTAACCTAGTTTATCAAAGTGATTATGAGATAGGTAGCACTAATCCAACTGATGAAGCAATGACGAATATCATGACAATGGCGATGGCTTGGTGATGATAAAATGCTTAAACTTGGAAAAGAAGAAAGAGAAAAACAAAAGGCTCGGGGCAAAGGTATAAAATATAGGAGCTATTTTGTTTTAGTGATCAAGACACTTAGTGAGTGTGATTACATTTAGGTTAGATAGCCATACTATTAAGAGGGGTGAAACTCGTATCAAAATACGGTTATCAAAGTGCCACTAGATGCTCTAACTCATTGCATATGTATTTAGGATCTAGTGGAGTGCTAACACCCTTGAAAATATTTTTGTGAAAATATGCTAACACATATGCACAAGGTGATACACTTGGTGGTTGGCACATTTGAGCAAGGGTTAGAAACTTCACCGGTGGAATATCCGCCCGTAGAGTGTGCACAGTCCGACGGTGCCACCGGCGCCCTATACAGAAAAGACAGGGGTTCACAGAGTGACCGGACGCTGGTGGTGCAGTGGCCGAACGCTGAGGTCTAGCGTCCGGTCAGTGATAACAGAAAGCACACTGTCTCGGTCTTGTGACTGGACGCTGGAGTGTAAACTGACCGGACGACGCTCATGGTCTGAGTTCGGTCAGTGCTGACGTACGCTGATGTGAGGCGCATAGAGGAAACGTTGGGTGACCGGACGCAGGGTGTGTCCGGTCGAGCATGACCGGACGCGTCCGGTCGTGAAATGTCGTGTTTGGAACCTTGCTGAAAACGACCGGACGCTGAGATCCAGCGTCCGGTCACTTTCTAACTGATGCGTCCGGTCATCACTTGACCGTTAAAATCGGGCGATCGGCGTTTGAAGCCGATGACACGTGGCGCACATCGCACGACCGGACGCTGAGGTCCAGCGTCCGGTCAATATGACCAGAGCGTCCGGTCGGCCCGTGTTAAGTGCAGCGAGGAGCCCAACGGCTCTATTTCGTGGGGGCTTCTATTTAAGCCCCATGGCCGGCTCAAGCTCACTCTCTTGGCCATTTGCATTGACATAGCAACCTTGTGAGCTTAGCCAAAGCCCTCCCACTCATCTCCATCATTGATTCATCATCATTGTGAGATTGGGAGTGAATCCAAGTGCATTGCTTGAGTGATTGTATCTAGAGGCACTTGGTATTCGTGTTTTGCTGCGGATTTCGCTTGTTGCTCTTGGTGGTTGCCACCACCTAGACGGCTTGGTGCAGCGGTGGAGGATTGGCACGAGTTGGTGATTGTTCGTGGCTATCTCCGGTGATTGTGAGGGGTCTTGTACCTTCCCCGGCGGAGCGCCAAAAGGTAACTCTAGTAAATTGCTCGTGTCATTAAGTTACCTCACTTGTGGGTAGGTTCTTGCGGTGTCTAATCGTGTAGACGATGTTTGTGAAACACCTCTTAGCCGCCGAACCACCAAGTGTTGGTCGACACAACGGGGACGTAGCATGTTGGCAAGCACGTGAACCTCGGGAGAAAATCGGTTGTCACTTGCTATTTGGTATTCTCCCGGTGATTGGTTTATATTCATCTTGTGATTGGTTCATCCCTCTACACAGCGGTATAATCACCCTACTCACTCTCTTACATTTTTGTAAACTAGTTGTAGCAAGCTCTTTAGTGTAATTAGAATTGAAAGCTTGCTTTGTTATTTAAATTCATCTAGTGGAGCTCTTTAGAGTAGCATGATTGAGAGCTCTTAGTGAGTAGTATCATAGCAAGTTGTGTGTATAGTAATCATTGTAACTAGAATTGTTGGATATGTGACTTGCAACCCTTGTAGAGCTAGAGCAAGTTTGCATTTCGCTATTTGACATACTAATCAAATTGCTCTAGTTGATTTGTAGATTTTTAAATAGGCTATTCACCCCCCCTCTAGCCATATTAGGACCTTTCAGGGGGCACCAAGGTGGCTTCCACAGCCTTCTGCGCGACATGGTCGTCGTCCTCCTGGCCACTGGTGATCGCGGTGGAGCCCGCCAGAGGAATGGAGGGTGCGGCGACCGCAGCAGGCTGAGGTGGGGGAGGGGACTCCGTGGCGACCAGCTCCACGACGGGCGGCGGAGAGGTACCAGGAGTGGAGGGAGGGGCGGAGGCGGCCGCCGTGGTGGCCAGCGCCGGCGCCGGCGCTGTCTCCGGCGATGTCGGGGAGGGCCTGCATGGCTGGGAGATGGTGCCTCGCGGGGAGGGAGCGGTAGGGGATTGGGGAGTGGAGGTGGCGGCGGGGGAGGGGGAGCCTGCCGCGGCGGCCTGCGCCGGCGCTGGCGAGGTCAAGGAGGGAGGAGAATTGGCTTGGGGAGATACGGTCCCTGGTGGAGCTCGCGAGGGGAGAGGAGGAGGGGGTGGCGGGCACCGGCGGCAGCGGGGATGGCGGCGCTGCGGGCTAGGGTTCGGTGGACATGTCTTCGGCTGCTCCTTGTGTCTATTCGAGCCTGGGTCAAAACTTAGAGCCACCTTCTGAAGTTGTGTGGCATGTGCGAGCACTCCTTGGATGAAGGAGCTTTCGCAGTCAGTTCCTTCAAGCCCCGAGGAACCGTACTTCCTGACTATTAGCCAAGTATACCTGATGGGATTTATTGTGGTCCAGGTGATCGCACAAGGAGTCATCGTCGTGTTCATGCTGTAAGAGTGAGGGATACATTGGTGATTTTAGTGCAACATAAAGGAATGATATAGGAAATTTTAACCACATAGAACTAGCTGGGATACATACTCACCGTATCAATGGAGCAATGTACACGGAGGTATTTCAGATAGCAACATTGTTTTAGGATGTCTGATAGACCTACTCCAAATGAATGGAGATCCGAGGAATCAACATGAACTGTCAAATATATTAGGTATGGAAGACGAGGTATCCTCCCACTAATTATGTCAACAGCCCGATCCTCTTCCTAATAAAAAAATAAAAAGAAAAGAAAATGCAAGTAAATTATAAGCATCCCAAAGACATAGCTGGTATTTCTTTTAATAACCAAACAAGTAAAAAGAAGTCAATGCGAAACACAGGCTAGTACAGCACACTACGATATTCCCTTTTTGGTCGTTCGATTTTTTGGAAAGAAAAAAATAAATCCCTTTCATCGGACATGATTCACGTATGAATGTTTCATTTAATAATTCTAATGATTTGTGGCAAATGACACATGTATAATAAATTATAATATGAATGGACGAATACATAAAAATATAATATAGCCATTTTTTTATGCTACGCAATCAGTTTTGACTAATATGAACCATCCGTAGTGAGCCTAATATGCACATAAAGAGTATATATATATAAAAGTTTCAAAGGATAGACCGATAGAGACATCTATTATCATTGGCTGTATACAAAGCCACTATCGAAATCCTCAAATTTATCGAGTGTTTTTTTTTTGCCGAGTGTATTCCCTCGGACACTCGGCGAACAAGTTCTTTATCGAGTGTTGCGCTAAAAACACTCGGAAAAAAAAACACTCAGCAAAGAGGGGGTTTGCCGAGTGTTTTTTTTACACTCGGCAAATAAGTAAAATATTTTTTTTGGGAAAGAAGGAGAAGAAAAAAAAACTTTGTCGAGTGCCCAGATCCAGGACACTCGGCAAAAAAATGCAATCTTTTTTCTCGGAAAGGAGAAGAAAAAAATGAAAAAAAAAATCTTTGCCGAGGGCCCAGATCTAGGACACTCGGCAAAGGAAAAAAAAATTTGGGAAAGAAGTAGAAGAAAAAAAATAAAAAAAAACCTTTGCCGAGTGTCCTAGATCTGGACACTCGGCAAAGGTCAAAATATCTAATTCGCCCCCCCCCCCTCCCCCTCCCCCCTTCTTGATTACCCCGCGGGCTCCCGGCCCGCCCCCAACGCAGCAGCGCGCCTCCCTCCTCCACTCTCTCTCTCTCTCCCTCCCTCGGCGGCCATCCCCTCCCCTCCTCTCCTGGTGGCGCCACCATCCCTCTCCCCACAGCAGCGGTGCCACCCATCCCTCTCCCCACGGTGGCGGCGCCACCCATCCCAAACCCCGTCCTACTACGCCGACGTCTCCACTACGACGGAGTTTGCAGCCACCGGCGACCTGTGCGCCTCTGCTCCCGACGGAAGAGGTATGCCCTCCTCTCTCTTTCTCTCTCAGATCCATGGTGGATCCGTCCCTTACCCTCTCTCTCTCTTGCAGATTCGCGGCTGGGGAGGCCTCACTGGCGTCATGGGCATCAACTCCGACAGCGGGGGAGGCCTCACCGGCGGCGTTCCTCCCCTCCCCTCCTTTGCTCGTAGGTCCAGTGGCCGGAGGCCGGATCCGACAGCGTGCGGCCGAATCTCGATGGTGGGCGGCCGGATCTCCCTCCACCTTCTTCTTCTCCAGCGGCGTTCCTCCCCTCCCCTCCTTTGCTCGTAGGTCCGGTGGCCGGAGGCCGGATCCGACAGCGCGCGGCCGGATCTCGACGGTGGGTGGCCGGATCTCCCTCCACCTTCTTCTTCCCCGGCGGGCCTCCCTCCCCTCCCCCTTCTTCTTCCCTGGCCTGGGAGTGGTGGCGCGGCATGGTGGTGGTGCGGCGTGGTGGGGCCCTCCCTTCTTCCCCGGCATGGTGGCGGCGGCGTGGATGGTGGTGCGGGCGTGCCTTTTTTTTTGAAAAAAAAGTTTGCTGAGTGTTTTTTGGGCACTCGACAACTTCTTTGCCGAGTGCCTAACAGAAAACACTCGGCAAACTAGCGTTTGCCGTTAACAAGTTTGCCGAGTGTTTTTGAGACTTCGCCGAGTGCCCCTGGCACTCGGCAAATCTCCTGTATCTGGTAGTGAGCATAATACAGACAAATAATTGGTTCAAGCAGCCGACAGTATAGAGAATGCCAAAAAAAAGATCAACTAGAAACAATGCAAAACCATGGTTTCATTTGTTATTTCTTGTTTAACTTTTTTTCCCATAAAACCAGTCTAATTTGCTTTTGAAATTTTGTTACTGCAAGCTCATTTTTAAAAGAAAAAGAAAACATGAAACTTCAAGTTTGGTTTTCAAGGAGTAGTTGAAACTTGTGTAAGGTGTGGTACTTTGGATGCATACCGTTGCTAATTTCAGAGAAACCTCAAGGCATGTGAGGGACGTACAACACCTTAGAAGGTAAATGCTGCTGTTGTTGATGTCATCATCTTCATCTTCTTCTCCATGCGAGTCCAACCCAACCTTGAGACTCCTCACGCATGGCAATTCACCGTCAACGTCGATAGTTGATGAGGCGAGAAGGCGAGCTCCTCCAGTCTAGGGGCGGAGATCCCAAGTGTCCTGAGGTAGTCGTAGTCCTCTATATCGAGAATCCGGAGGCTAGGAGTTTTCAATTTCAGAGTCGCAGGGCCTACATTTGGCATGCTTGACATTGACAGCTCCAAGAGTGCCCTAGCCTCGATAAGTAGCTCATTCAGTTCCGGGAGGCTAAGCTCCCTAAGCTGTAGCTTCTGCAGTGACGGACAGCATGCCGATGACAGGAGGCGGGCAAGGAGGTGGCCACTGCCAGCAACGAGCTCAATGTCTTCAAGTGAGAGATCCACGAGCGAGGTGAACACTGCAGTGGCGGGGAGCTGGAGCCTTACACCTTGCTGTTCCCAATGCATGGTCTCCAGCTTTGCTGAAGTAGGAAGATTGATGAGATCCATCATGGGTTGCTCGTGCCACTCCCAGATGTTGCATCTGATCTCAGGGCAGTACCGTTTCCATATAGGAAACAACTGGAGTTTAAGGGCGAAAGATTTCGCTGTTTTTTGTATCGCGTACCAAATCCACTCTTGCGCGGCGTCGGTGGACCGTAGCACCAGCGGTTTAGTTGCACTACTACACAACAGAGATATTGTATCACTTTTTTTTAACATATTAGTCAATGTGTTACAGTAAAAGTTTATTGTAACACAAAATAGTGTGTCACAGGCTTCGATTGTAACACAAAACACATTTTTTATAAAAATGTGTTACTGACAATAATTATAGTAACACAAAATTAATGTTACAAGCAAAATGTTACAAAAGTGTGCTACGTTGTAACACATGAATAGAACATATATAAAATGTGTTACAAATACATGCCCTGTAGTAACATAAAATAGTGTTACAGTCCAAGTGTTACAAAGAATGGAGAGCAATCGTCCCTTAGGCACTTCGCTCGCTTCCTCGCGCTTGTGCACGCGCGTCCCCACGTGACGGACCCAGACATACACGAACCATGCACCTGTTTGCAAGCTTTGCCTCTTCGCGAGAAAATAGCATATTTGGGATTGCAATCGTATGTAGACCTCAGACTCCATTCGTAGACTTTGCAAAAACTAGGCCTAATATTGGACACTTACTTTTTTTGCTATTATGTATATTTTCTCCCTTTTGTAGTATTTCTCCATATATTTCTATCTGTTCTTTTGCATGTTATGTACTGATGCGTAGCACCGTGTCCTATATAGGGCAAGCAGGTAAGCAGGCAGGCTAAGGCCGGCTAGCCGCTGCAGGCTCGTAAGCTAATCGTCGCCACAGCCGCCGAGCATAAAATTTTTTATGGAATAATGAGCAAATAAAAAATCCAAAATATTAAATACAATAAAAATTCTAGGCATATGACACAATAATAAACACAATAGTCATGAGTTGATCTCACAAATCCCCGAAGTTCGCATAAACAAGTTCATCTCACAGAACCATAATTTTGTTCTAAACGAGTTCCATCACATATTAAATAAAATTCTAGATACATCTCATCACAGATAAAATCATTTATCCAATATGTAGCCTTCCCTTTAGTGTCATCATCTTTGGTGCAGACGACATCCCCACAGGACTACCGGTGTCAGCTTGTGAAGAATACCCTCTTCTAGTATGAACACAAGCCGGCTGCACATAAGTATGGTACGACAATTAGATGTATGATAAATATTATAAAATATTATTGTATGGTAACAATATTGTCATGCAGTGTCTTATAATTGTACACCTAGTAAAAATTAAGAAATGATGTTTTGCTCTAAGTTCACAGGTACAATCTCAGTGTCTTATCCATTGAACAAATTGTCATTATAGTAAGAATTCAATAAATTCAACAAATGAGCATCCACAATAAGAGTCACGTACTGTACCTCATGAACTATGATTGGTCATTCAATCCATTGCCACCAGCATCTGCAACATCACTAGCATCCACCGTGGTTCCCTCAATGTCTCTTCTTGCCCATTGATGTCTTACAGTTGCATTATTGAACATATCTTCAAGGTGTGTGACATGGAATGGCTCATTTTCTACATCATCTTCCCATTGTTCACAACCTGTGTCATATATATCTCTCGGTTTCATCTTTGTGACTACAGACCACCCAGGGTTTTCTTTGTCGTCAGAATAAAACACCTGGTCAGCTTGGTTAGGAAAAAATGTACGGTTCATGATCAATCTTTTCTCCTGTATGTATCAGGTGTGAGAAATTAACAAGTGTGTAGCCATACTTGTCCTTCTTTATTCCTCTTTTGGAAATAACATCAACCCATTCACATTTGAAAAGTACCACAGAAAATTTCCCAGAGTAATTAAGCTCAATAATATCAATTATCCTCCCATAGTAAGTCACATCACCTAAAACTGGCCTGCCATCACTTGCACTGGCATAACTTGATGTTTTTGCAGTTAGCACTACACCACTGTTTTGTGTCACCTTATCCAACCGTTTAGGCCTAAAACGGAAACCACGACTGTTGAAAGCACGGTACCTTTTTGCAGCTTCAACTGGGCCACGAGCTAGCCACCTAATGTCATCTTTAACATCATGAATGTTATTTTCACTCTCTAACTGCATTATCTGTACAATTATACACAAGTTTAGTTCTGCATGTTAGTGCTACAAGTAAAGCATTTTGAGTTAAGGTACTTACATGACTTCTAAACCATTGATGGAACCTCTGATTTTGGATGTTCTCAACATTTCTATGGCTGGCTCTATGTCCAGTTCCTTTTCCGATGATCTCTTCAGCATGAGCTCTATAATTTACATGTAGGAAAATTTATGGGAGGCAAAAAAAATTATGTTTACAATTTTGAGATATTACCTAAGGTATGGATCGGCATCAGAACAATTGAATAGCGCATATCTATGTGCTTGTACTTTAGCCAAACCTCTCAGGACATAACTACTTGGCTTTCCAAGTGGTTTCCCAGGATGAGGAAAAAGAGTTGATGCATGTCTAGTAGAACATCCAAGTGACTCATCATTCTCGTCATTCCGTGAAAGCCTATTAGACAGGGTCTGAAAACCATCAAGAAATGTTGAACAAAAGTGCATAGCCTCTTTTGCCAGAACTGATTCTGCAATGCTGCCCTCTGGACGAGCTTTATTTCTCACGGTTGACTTCAAAACACCAAGGCACCTGCACAAACTAGTATAAATTAATAAAAACGATAATTTAGCATGCAAAGAGAAGGTACCAAACATGGCTCTTAGATTTTTATAAGGAGAACATACCTTTCCACAAAATACATTGACCGATAACATACATGACCACCTATTTTTGCCTCTGTTGCTAAGTGAAGAACAAGATGCACATTGATAGTGAAAACCCCAGGCGGGAATATCATCTCCATCCGACATAATGTCATTATGATTCGTTCTTCTAACTTCTCAAGATCATTGATGTGGAGAACTTTTGCATTCAGTTCTCTAAAATATCCACACAGATCAAATAAGACGGATGTAACTTCATCTGGAAGAAGACCTCTCAAAGCAAGTGGCATAAGTTGTTGCATTAGTATGTGGCAGTCATGACTTTTTAGGCCTGAAACTTTTGGTTGATCAACATTTACACATCTAGAGATGTTACTAGAATAACCATCTGGAACTTTTATGTCATGAAGGACTTTACAGAATTGTTGCTTCTCCTCTTTAGACATGTTGTACAAAGCAGGAGGCAAGTAATACTTACCATTAGCCTTTTTTTGTGGATGTAGATCTGGCCTGATGTTCATTTCTTGCAAATCTTTCCTTGCCTGTAGGTTGTCCTTTGATTTGGCATCCATTTATAAAAGTGTCCCAAATATATTTTCACACACATTCTTCTCTATGTGCATAAAGTCAAGATTGTGCAGTAGCAAATTATACTTCCAGTAAGACAAAGAAAATAGGCCACTAACACCCTTCTAGGTTTTAGACTTCTCAAAGTCACTAATTGATTTTATCTTTTCCAAAAGAGATTCTCCAGAATAAGAAATAGGTCTGGACCGATGCTCTTCGGTTCCATCAAATGAACTAGCATCATAACGGAACTCATGGTCAGCGGGTAGAAATCGTCGGTGTGCCATGAAACATTGCTTGACACCATGTTTCAAGCGCCTTGAACTTGTTTCATCATCACAGGACACACAACCCAGCTGTCCCAGAACACTGTACTGTGCCAGTATCCCTGTCCCAAGGTAATCACTCACAGTATGCAATACTGTAGCATAAAGTTGAAATCTCTCATGTCGAGATGCATCATATGTAGACATACCAGTGTCGAACAACTCATTTAGCTCATCATAAACTGGCTGCATAAATATATGGAAGTTCTTTCCAGAGTAACCAGGAATTATTAGAGTGAGCATAAGAGAAGAAGCTTTCATGCATAACCATGGTGGAAGGTTGTATGGTACTAATACAACTGGCCAACAACTATGGGTAGAATTGCACTTCCCAAATGGGTTAAAACCATATGTTGCTAGTCCAAACCTCATGTTTCGAGAATCTGATGCGATATGAGGGTGGAGGGAATTAGTCATTTTCCAAACCTCTGAATCAGCAGGATGGCGCAAAGCACCATCCTTTGTACGCTCCTCATCATGCCATCAAGTTAACTTGGTTGTTTCCTTGTTCATAAAAAGCCTTTTAAGTCTAGGTTTGATTGGAAAGTAACGCAATACCTTGTTTGGAGTTGCCTTTCTTCTTTCCTTTTTTGTCAATGATGTTTCATCAGGCTTATTTTTCCATCTTGAAGCTTTGCATTTTGAACAGAAGTCATCATCTTTCTTGTCTTTCCAATAGAGCTGACAATTATTTGGGCATACATGAATCTTCTCATATTTAAGGCCAAGCTTTGCAACGATCTTTTGAGCCTCCACGAATGTTGCAGGAATATTTGAACCTTTTGGGAGAGCTAGCTGTAAGATTTGAAGTAGATCATTAATTGATTTATTGCTCCACTTGTTGGTTGATTTCACATGAAACAATAAGACAAGGAAAGAAAGTTTTGACAGCTCACATCCTTCCCATAAAGGTTCATCAGCAGCCCTAAGCAAATCAAAGAAAGCTTCTGTTTCCGCATCTGGTCCATCTTCAGGGGAACCAGATACATGACGTCCATTTGTGTGATGTTCAGTATCTATATATCCAAAGGTTTCTTGAACTACTTGCCGCATATTAGTGTTGAAACTTGGACGTGCTGGCTCTGAATCTTTGTTTTTCTTTGAACATGGCTCTAAATCTTTGTTAGCAGAGATATAAGATGTTGTTTCCCCATGACAACCCCATATAGTGTATCCACGCAGCATTCCATTACACAGTAAGTGCTCATACACTGTTTCTTGCGTTTGTAACCATCTGTTGACACATTTGACACATGGGCACTGAATCTTTGCATCGGACCTTTTTCCACTGTAGGCAAACTTAATAAAACCTTTTACTCCAGCTATGTACTCATCACTTGGTCTTTCAGATTGCAACAACCTCTTAATAGCATTTAAGTCCATTAATTCACTGAAAACAAGAAATACTATCACTGCATTAGTTTATTTATCCTTGTTACGAGCGATGAAAAATCTATAATAGTAGCAATAAAGAAAGTAGATTTGGACCGTCCACCTTGTTTTAACTTCACAGGAACCACAATAGCCTTCCGATGGGACTGTCTGCTATGATTCTAATAGCCTCCTCGAAATATAACCACTGTGATGATGAAACAATTTGACTATTTCTTCAGAGGACTGCTAAAAGAAAAAAGTTTGGGAGGAGAATTACAATGAATCAGAATACTTTGCCAATATAGCATGTACAGGAAAGACTTCAGATTTCACTCACTTGGCAATGCTCTTGCAAAATGTTCGTAATAGTTTCTACAAATTTGGTTCTCTGAACTTGGACCTCTGGATTTGGTTCACTGAAATAAAATGTGCTCTAGTTGTCAGTATGAAAATATATGGCTCAGAGTTGCAGGATGCATCACTATATGCATTCAGCTATGATTTCTTTTAAAACAATTTAGCTATGTTTTCCATGATACTATAATGAATCCTATCTGAAGTAGTATAGTGTTGCCTGAAGGAGCTGTAGTCAAGGTGCTGTGTGCTGATGGACAATGCTGAAATTAATTGTAAAAAAAATCCATGAACTTTTGCTTCTTTTTCCTTTGATGATAAATGAGGAAGTGTACAGCCTGCTAATTATTGCCTCATGATGTATGCCTAGGGCAATAAGAAAATTGGATAATTCCACAAAAAACAAAGGATGTTGGATATATGGCAGCCTGTACAGATCACTGAACAAACAGTGAGTAGCTACAATTGTGCAGCTGCTAGCTTTGGCTGCTGATCTCCAATAAAACAGAGCTCTGGGTACCTACTGCCTGTTGAAAGCTCTGCTAGACCACCCCAATAATTCAGTGAGCCGTTATTCACTTCTGAACATGGAATTCAACCTATTTTGATTGCTTGCTATTTCTGGTCAGCTGGATAATCTGAGTTTGTATCTAAAGTTTGAGACTTGAGTGGCTTAGTGTTTGGCCAAATTAGTTCTTTTATGTGTTTTCTTTGGAGCTATGAAGACCAAGATATATGTGATTCTTTTTCTCTAATGTTGTTTTTTGTTTCTGATCTCTATGGCCTGTTTCAGTCCAATTAATATTTTAGCATGCTAATTCTAGCAACTACTAACACACCTGTCAGTAAGAAGTTCATCTGCCGAGAGATGTGCATTGACCACTTTTTAAATCTTTGTACACTGAAAATACATGATTTGCATTCAGAAAGAAGCTCTTCCACCATATCTACCTGATAGTGAGCAGACACGATAGGCTACAGTAACTGTATCTTTACTACCTCTTGCATTCGCTTTTAAGTAGGCTATTATATTCCACAGATTCTTCATATTCTTGAGAATTTTTTAAAAAAAAATGGTGGACAGGAGGGGCCCGACCTGCGTCCGCGCCAGGAACGACCGCCGGGGGATGGTAACTTCTGCACCGTGGACGGCCACCGTGCCGTGGACGCCGGCCAGGGACAGCCGCGCCCCCGCCTGCACCGGGACGCCAGCAGGGAACGACGGCGTCCGCGCTGGGGACGACGACCGTGGATGGCCGCACCCGCACCTGGGCCTGGGCGGCGGCGTCCTGGGAGCTACGACGAAGGAGGGAGCGGGGAGAAGCCTGCGCCTGGGCGGTGGCGACCTGGGACCTATGCGACGACGAGCGGAGCAAACCGGCCTGGACTTGGGCGGCGGCGGCGGCCGTTCTGCGACAAAGCCAGAGGGAATGGGAAGCAAACTACGCCTCAGATGGCAGCTAGTACAGATCCGATGGCCGAGAATCCGGTTGTTTTGAAAGCCCAAAACAACCGGTTATGCTGACATCAGGAAAAATGTTTTTAAGTGCATAATTATTTCTGAAAAATACATATTGAAATTTTATTTTAAATCCCTCAAAATTTAAAATTTATAGCTTTTTATTCCAAACTTTGTTTTCATCTGATCCCATTATTTGAGAACTTTCGGATGTCAAATATGGAACTCAAGATTTTGGGAAATGCTAGCGTCCAAGCGCGTACAAATTCGCCGCTCGGCGCGCACACCCGATCCATCGCGCGATGCTCGCTGCTGCTTTCCTTGGCCATCGATTCGCTGGTGCCACTGGACAAGAAACACCGCCGCCCCCAGAGAAGAAGCACTGTTGCCGCCGCCGGAGAAGAAGCATTGTCACCGCATAGGATTTTGTTGAGGAGGTTGCCTTAGTTTGCCATGGCCGCATCAAGAGAGGGGGAAGGGGAAGAAGGTGGTCGTCACCAGCGGTCGGAGGTGGTGGAGACGGGGGCGAGCTTAGGGGCACTAGATATAGAGCTGGAGAGAACCGAGCATAGCTTGGATGGCAAGAGCCCGTGGTTGGTCCTGGCTTAGCTACCTTAGACGTGGATATGCCACATTCGTCGTCAGGGTGACGTGCTCGTCACGTTCGAAGACAAGGTGACAACTTCATATACCTCTTAGCCATGTCCGGTCTCTTCATATAGGTGTAGATCTAATTTGCGCACTAGGTGTGTTTGTGAGTGTGTGTGTGTGTGTGTGTGCGTTTGTTGTGGTGTGAGTTGGTGCGTGAGTCCCGGATACTACAACTTGCACATGAAGAGTTGAGATCTCAAAAAAAATATGGAGTCCGACGAGGTGAGGAGGTGGACGGAGAACGATGTGGCGCCAGTGGCGGGGAAGACGCGAGGAGGAGAAGACGAGACGGAAGGTGTGCAGAATGTATGGAGCCGAACGGGGCGAGAAGGTGGAAGGGGAACGACATGGCGCCAGTGGTGGGGGAAGACGTGAGGAGGAGAAGACGAGGGGGAAAGGTGTGCAGACCGAGCAACTTTCACCTGCACGCATCGGCATTATCCTGGATGAAACCATATGCTCTATAGCCATAAGTGAAAGTGTAGTGGTAGTTAATAATACTCGTTTCAAGAAACTATTTTTCATTAATATTTATCATATTAATAATAGTAATATAATTGGTCACATTAATTTGGTGCCATTAGTTATATAAAAATTCATTTATGTGTTAATGTAAAAATTAAAATTATTATTAGACATTAGTTTAAAATACACTAATTTGGTACATATTATTAATATTATCACAAAACTAATATACGTGTCATTATTAATATTATCACAAAACCAATCTAGAATCAAGAGACATGGAACATTAGTTTCCCTCCAAAAAAATAGACAAAGTATTTCCCACCAAATTTTCCCTCCGAACAATACATCTGCCGCCAAACAGATGCCCCTCTCGGTGACTCAGTCGTATCGAATAATTGAATCTAGCTGAAAAAACTCCAGCTCCCTCCTCATTTCCACGAACTGAGTAACTGACCGTAGCTCCAAGGCCGGCGGTGGCGAACGGGCTCGACGGAGGCGAAGTGGCCAATTGCCGGCTGAGCGAGCGCGTCGTCGAGTTCCCCGACCCCATCAGAAAGAGAATCTCGGTCAAGCAGAGGACCGACCGCCGGCAGCTGATCCATGCTCGTGGCGGCCGGATCAGTTCGTCCGTCCAGCCCAGATCGCTAGGTATGCTTCTCTTCAACTCCTCGTCCGCTCCCACAATTCCCAAATCATCGGCCCTCTTCACAAGCAGGCCAGTCAGCGAACGGAACCCTGTGCCGCTCGAGGTACCCGATGCCGATGTCCTAGTCTCCTACTGCCTTATCGCTCCATGATCATTGCCCTAGGCATACAAATCCCTTGGGCCTCATCCTATAGGTAGTATACACTAGAAGTATAGGAATAAAATTTGTCCAAATTTTTGTTCCATTGTTTGGTAGATTGCTTCAGATATGATAATTCTAGTTGGTTGCGATGTTTGACAAATGGTTATCCATTAGTTAATTGGCAAGGTTTGATAAGTAAAATCAGTTTTCCACAACTCTGAATGTGGTTTCAGTTACAGTTTCACAGTGCCCATCTTCTGAATTCAAAATCTTTAAAACCAGTGATCTTTTGATGATGGTCCCTTAAGCAAAGATGGTGAGCTCTTGTAGATGACCAACTTTTCTTAAGGCCGATCATCTTGCTGTTTTGCGAAATCAGGAGAAAGAGAGGAAGAAGGCTGTTTCAGTTGAGAACAGTAGCAGCAGCAAGTAGCTGCCACGCAGCAGCTTCACCGTCAGCCACCGCCCTCCGGTGCCGCGCTCGCGCACGCTTCCACGCTGCTGCTTGCGTGTCTGAGCCCAAGCAGTTCCCGGCCACCTTGAACCCGCCGGCAAAGTTCGTCGCAGCCGCTCTGTCCCTGCCCTTGTAAATTTAGTCTGCACAGATCAATCATTTTGGTTCTGTAAAACTAGAAACTAAAGTTGTGCCTCCACCTTCAGAATACTTAAATGCACCGCTTTTCACACAAAAGATATTTCAGAATCACTTTTCACAAGATTTTAACTACTGGAGTCAAGTTGGGGTAGTAGTACTGAAGGCAATGACTTGAATATGCCAGATACGCTGGCTGACAAAAGTCTGCAGCTGTATGTAGTTCTGCTCTGTTTTCCTCAACCTCACAAGTGGTATTTGCCTCATATAGGTTGTGAACTGATTGATCATTATGACAATTTATTTTGACTGAGGGTGTCTATTTTACAACTAAAAAAATCTTGCATGTCTGGTCTAGACCTGTAGATGAATAAAAAGATTGTTCTTTCTTACATCTTGATATGTGTGCAGGGTCTAATTTATTTCTCTTCATGTAAAAATATTTTGTTGGTGCCTGCAAAGATTAAAAATTTTGGCTAGTTCTGTTTTCCTGCATGTAAAATTAGTTGTTGGTGCCTGCAAAGATTAATTGTCATATTTTGCAATGGTTGGAAATTTAGCAATCTGATATTGCTATGTGCTGATATAAGGTTTCAAAATTCTATTGCCTAGTGGCATCAAATCTTTACATACCTGAGCAAAAACACAAGTATTATATATAAAGCTAATATGCCATCCTTTTGACCATTCTATCTGAACCGTAGCACTTCACTTGTTCTCAAGCTCCAAGTTCAAATAACATTACATATATGCACTTTAATCTAATTGTTACTCTTCTGTTATCTTTATTCTTAATTTTCTATTGGTACTATATTTTATTTAGATTGTGCAACCATGGCGGTGGATAATTGAACCATAAATCTTGAATGTGATGGGGCACCTGAAGGAGAGAGACATGTGAAAACGGAAATGGACAGAGATGTGATATGCTATTGGAACCTGATTGATTTGATCAAGGATCATGGATACTCATCAGTTGACTATCTATACTACAAGCGAAAAGATAGCTTGGTTGTACTAGAACAAGATCCTGAAGTGATGAAAATGCTTAACGAGTGTGAGAGCAAAAAGATGGTTAGCTTGTTTGTGACAAAGGACAGACCGGCCACTTTAGCGCCTACCAAGTCCAACAAAGAACCATCCAAATCTAAACCAAAAAAACTAAAGGTATTAGAATGAACATATAATTTTACTCTTCTGTATGTATATCTGATTATTCAAGTACAACTTAACTATTCCATATCATGGTAGTTATCAATGATTTATTTTCATCCAAGATTAGCCTATTCAAAATTTGTTTAGCAGGAAGAGGAGGTACAAAGAAAAAGAAAGCATTAAATTTAATGCATACTGAAGCACTATATGCTAACGAGGTTGAGCAGCGCGATGATGAGAACCAGAACACATTAGGTACAAATGTAGTTAGATCAATCTCATTCATATGGACTGTATCTTAACTAGTTACTATCACTGTCATTCTATTTTTAATAGCTGATGGCGACAAAGAACCTAAAAAGCGAAAGGGGACTGTTTTAACACATGTTTGGGATCTACTTGACGGAGATAGGATAGTAGTAAGATGTAATAAGCTTGGACAGCCCATTGGAAAAGAAGGTGGCCTTTTAGGCCAATTTTTGGGCACCATAGCAAGAAATGGTGGTTACTGTCCGGTTGGTGCCAAAGATTGGAGAAAAGTTAAGAAAGACTATAGAGAAACCATCATTCAATTTGTACAGGTTAGCTCTTTCTTCGCTCTTAGCACCTACATCAGTTTGTCTCTAGCCATCTTTGTTTTTGTTTCAGTTCGAAAATAAACCTGATATATCTTGAATAGATGAGAGGTTATTTGGGATGATGATTTGGTCTTTTTATTCAAGTGTAATTGAATTTGTGAAGTGAATTACATCTTAAGTGTTGAGTGCAGTAGCGTTTAGCTCATATAATATTGTGAGCCCATGTGGCCAGATGATAGGCAAGAGTGTTTGGTGCAGATTTCATTGTTTAAAAGATATGATTGTTATCATGTCATGAAGTCAAATTCATTCTTTAGTGACTTTCTTATTTTAGACAAAGTTCTTGTATCCTCATTCATGTGAGAAATGGATATTCAAATCAATTGGAAGAGATTGGAGAAAATACCAGGCAACATTAAAAAAGACACTATTTAATCCAAAGAAGAAAATGTCTGTTTTGAACAAGCGTTGTCCAGATGATATTGTTGAAGCTGAATGGAAGGCCCTAGTAGGATACTGGAAGTCCGAAGAAGGAAAAGTAAGGCACCACTATTTACACTGTTTGGTATTTTTTACTATCATCGTCTACTATTGTTGATTTCTACATGTATAATGGTTCATTATTTAATAATTTACTTTTCTTGTAGACTCTTAGTGAAAAGAACAAAATAAGTCGTGAAATGAGGAAGACAACTCATACAGCTGGTACAAAGAGTTATGCTCGTTGGTCTAAGGACATGGTGAGTACATCTTCTCGTAAAAAAATTATATATGATTCTTCTTGCTTTTCCTTTACTACTATTTTTGCAGAGGCAAGCTGATCCTGAAAAAAAACAGCCACATAGAGCAAAGGTTTATCTAGCCACTCACAGGAAAAGGGGAAAAGGGATAAATGAGCCAGTGGTATGCTACATGCACATGGGAACTTTTTTGCAATATATAATTATTTCTGTTTTCTGATGTCTGAATTTCATTGTTGTAGGTTCAATTGGAAAATCTCCTAGACATACAACCAGAGTTAGCACAAAATAGTGAGGGCGGAGTTGCATGGGAAGGTGATGCATTACATCAGGTGTTGGGAGAAGAAAAAGCTGGACAAGTGCACGGCATGGGATTGTTTCCGGTTCCTAAACAAGTTTATGGTCGAAAAACACACTATTTTAAGGACATTAATATAGTTTCACTAGATGGCTCATCATCTAATGTAGAGGTTCACATGTTGGAGGAAATAAGGCAACTCAAAGAGCATTCTAGAATGCAAGACAAAGTTATCGAAGAACTAAAAAACAATCAGAGGCACAATGAGAACCAAGAAGCAACAATGGTAAGAATGTACAGCTTAATTTTGTAACTCTGTATTGAAATGCGTTATTCAAACTTTATATCTTTTCTAGGGAAATTGTGCCAGGAGTGATCACAACAATTCTCAGAATCAAGTACTGAATTCTAAAAGAAAGGTATTTGCACTATTTTCCATGTTTTCACCTAAACTAGTATTTTGGCTTTAATATCCTTTCAAAATTTTAGAGAGTCCAGTGTGGTGCACCCAACCAGAATGAGGGATTCCTCAAACATAGGGATGAATTGGTAAAGTCACCCTTGCTTGTGAATTTAATGCTTATGCATCCATAAAGGATTTTTATAACAGCTAATGCTACTGTCTTTTCTGTTTACTAGAATAAAGAAACATGTGAGTTTGAATTTAGTGATGATGACAATGTACTTTTATCTAGAGAAAAGGTTATCAAATGGTTTCTTGTATTTAAGAACAACAATATACTCTTAGTTTAGTACATGTTAATATTTTACCTACTAATAATCATTTGAACGATTTTGAATTGGAATCAGTGCCAAAGTGATAATAATGACAAGGAAGTAGAAGAAGCAGAAGCACAGGCAATATTTGAACGACACCTCCATAATGATTTTGCACCAACAGAGGTACACTATTTCAATGTACCATTGAATAAAATATATTAGGCTTGTAATGCTAGTTATTTAAGATGTCTATAACAGTGTATAAATACAATTGACTTTCTCTTCCGTTCAGTTTGATTCTTGTCAAAGGAGTTCCGCCACAAGTAGAATAATACCAAAGAAACAAAAAGTATCTATGAACCACATTTTGCTATAATTATAGTAGATTTTGTGTCTTATTATTTTGTACTTTCATTTGACATGTGTAAGGGACATCACAAAGGGCTTGTAGATACTAGAACCATTGCACACCAGGAGGTGGCTCATGACAAGGCTACAAGCTACAGGCGCCAAACACCTAAACGACTTTCTCTAATGAAGGTAGTTGAACATATCACTTGTTCTAAATACATGATCACGATGTACAACTAAAGGGTTGCTGGTCACTAAGAGATTATGTCAAATTAATGTAGGTTGGGTCCACAGTGCTACTAATGACTTCGAAATATCCTAATAAGGCTAATGTGGCATATGCAACTCTCTTGACCACTAATCCAGAAGCCCTTGTTGGTGGAGTTAAGATAGGAAGTCAATTCTACAAAGTGCGTATCAATCATCCTATAACAAAAGATGAGCCATTAGTGAGGCCTATGCTTGGGTGCGACAATATTGGTGATGCTCATGCCAAAGGAGTCCAAATTGCTTGGCCTTCGATGTTTGTATGTTCAAAACTAGCTTTCCTAACTTTACATCAATGTATATATGTGCCTTAATTTGTAATGTTACAACTTAAATTTTCTTTGCAGGTTCAAATGATTAATGGTTGAATTCCTACATCAATGCGCACAGGAAGAAGCAGTGGACTTTAGGAATCATAGCTAGTTCTTGAATTTTTCTTTCTAGTATGGACTACGTGTGTTTGCTCTCTTGAGCCATATCCTTATGTACATATACTACGATTTGTTCTAAACAAGCACTATGTTTGAGATCATTCCACAATATGTGGATCATGCTATGATTATGGAAATTTGTGGTTTATGTTATTTTACAGTGTGTCATATTTGTGCGATTATATAATAATCCTTGTGCCATATGTATTGGAGAAATAAATATGTGTTTCATAATCCGAATATGTTGCAATAGATATAAAAAAGTGTTACAAACCATGTGTTGCTTTGTTTCATATACTGTGCTCTACCATAATGTGGAAGTGTTACTAGAACTAAAAAAAAAATGTTACAATAGACATTCTTGTAACACTATGCAAATGTTACGATAGATAAATAAATGTGTTCCACACTATGCATTCTACCATATTGTTAAGTGTTACTGGAGAAAAAAAAGTGTTACAACAAAAATCATTGTAACACTAGACAAGTGTTCCTGTAGACAAGTAGCTGTGTTACAATAAACCAGTCTATTGTAACATAGCCAATTGGAACACAAAAAAAATATGTTACTAAATGAGCTAGTAACACTTTTTCCAATATACAGTAACACAAGTTGGTGTTACTGTATCCCTACACTGTAGTAGTGTTGCCTGATCGTCGGCAGGAGACATGATGGCGAACGAGATCGCCAGGTGCTCGAGGGCGGCATCCGTCTTGGCGCGCTGGGTGAGGGCGTTGTGGAGCTACCAACCAGCCCAACACGTCCAGAGCCCGTAACTGAGCCCGCCCCATGCCTCCCGAATCTCTCCAGGCCACACCGGCCGGCCACGCCTTCCATGCATCTTGATGGCCGTGCTGCGGCGCCGCTGACCGCCGGCCGGTCGTCAGTTGGCTGAGCAAGCGGCACAGGCTCCTGCAGTGCATCTCGCCGGCCGGTCGTGCATTCTGGCGGCGGCGGCGGCGATACGCACCACCTAGGTCTATCAACGGAGAACCGGAGGATGTCAAGGACAGGGCGCCCTCAGGCTGCCGAGCATTGCAAAGCACATGGGTCAGTGACTCAGTTCATCACTGTAGCCTGAGACGTGAGTCTGAGTTCCTGACACTGACTAGGTTGTCTCGTCTCGTACCCTGATCATGGACTGCTGAGTTGATCAGACCATCAACAACGTTGATCATGCAGAGTTGCAGACTGAGGAAACTTTACTTACCACGTCTGTGTCCAGCAGTGGCCTGGAGTAGTCCTGTAGTGCTATCTTATCTGACGGTTTGCTCGACAAAGCAAAACATTGTTCAGTTTCATCTTTCCCCCATCTGTCTGTACCACAGACGGCTCATATTCTGTCCTGTACACAAACGAACAACTGCTAAAGTTGAAGGATGCAGTGCGGAACTGATTCCTATGCACCAATATAGGAGTAAAACATGGTGACTGCCTGACTGGTTATCTAGTGAGCAATGGCCGAAGATGGATAAGCACTGGCTTTTCAGTAAAAGAAGCGTCTAAAGTGGGGGGGGGGGGGGGGGGGGGGGGGGGGGGGGGGGGGGGGAAAGAACATACAAGTAAGACGCTGAATTGCAAGTTTTCTCATTCCGGAAATTTGCAAAACCTGGCACCTGCCAAACCGAACAAGTACAGTAACACACAACAGAAAGCTGTTGTTTTAAATTAGGAAGTAACAATGGCAAGAACCATTATAAAAAAAATGACAAGAACAAAACTAAGCCAAAGTGCCCTGTTGTGAATTGCGGTCCATCCGAATCAGTAGACCCCTTCCACTTTGGATGGATGGCTGTCCGCTCAAAGATGTGCGTGTGTTCATATCCGCGATTAGATTCGACATTATGTAATGTAACGCTAACATACGTCCATGATTGCCGCAGAACGAGCGATTAGTTGCCGTTTGATTACTGATCACCGGCAGCGACGAGAGCCCAATGTTTCTTCTTGCCTCTGATAGTCTGATACTCTGATTCCATTCCAGTCTCATCACGTCCATCCACCCGCTGGCTTTACCCCCGTTATTCTGTGCCCCTCGCTTTTGGGAATTCTGTATGCACAGTACAGACACTTGCAATCCTGTTCTATGAATTTAGCTTGGCAGGATAGCATCGAATTCTCTCGTACTGGAGCCAGGAGGAGAAAGAGGCTGAGGTATTTTTGGCCAAGAAAATGAAACGTTGAAACTCTGTATGTGCTCTTTATTTCGTCCAGGGGAGTGGTTGGGAGCAACATGGCAGCAAATGTGCCAAATTGAAAGCCGTAGCTCAAAATATCTTCTTCCTCCCAATTAAAGGACTAAAGGAGTCAGATAAAATATTGGTAAATTGAACTGAAAATCTGGTTGCGCGTACAAAATGACCCCGTTCATACTTTGTATAGAGTGACTAGAGCTAGAGCCTGGACATACATGTCGGTCCACTTGTATGCATGGGACAAATTTGCAGCTGACAAAAGATGGACTAGTTAGTCATGTGATCTCAGGTATTGGACTGAAATCCAGTCGTAGCTGTCTCGCTGACACAAAAGAAAAGATCAGCTAAATCCAAGATTTTCAGAGTAGCAGAGTGAATACTCATCCGACAAATAAGAGCCTGTCTACTACAACTGTGTGTTAACACATGATTTTTTTTTAAACCGTAGGACGAAGATCCAACAGCCTCCAGCATTTTTTTACCTCCAGCCTTCTTCTATCTCCGGACCTTACCCCCCCCCCCCGGCGCCGCCGCCGTCCACCGCCCCGCCCTTGGTCGTGGCTATGTCGGCACAAATCACAAGTAACAAAGAGCACGGCTGTGTGTCGGCATAAATCACAAGAAACAAGAAACGATTTCTTCTATGAAAGGACAAGGACAAAATTTGGGGAAGAGGCTCGCCGGAACCCTAGCCACCGCCGCCGTCGTCTTTGTCTCTGGTCAGCACAGATCCAGGAAGAGGAGGAGGTGGAAGAGGAGGAGAAGAAGAAG